>NC_069658.1:163957562-164187562 GCF_027244095.1 Hemicordylus capensis
CAACTAAGGATGAATCAAGGCCGTACCTAGCTTGGTCTGGTTGCATGATTCAAACATAAAGGAGGTTTTGTTCTTTTGAGTAAAGAGAGACTAGGAAAAAATAATTATCCTTTAATTGGTTTTGATTTATCGTATGTAACTGGTCAAAACAACATTAGTGGCAGTATTTTATTATATTAATTTTATAGATGGTGGTGATGATGATGATGATGATGATGAAGAAGATGTAATTATTATGTTGCTTTGCAACAAAAAGTTCACAAAGTGGTTTACATAACAAAAGAAACTGGGATATGAAATGGAAGGCTACATGGTGCCTTGAATATGTATTTACATGTGAGTACCGTAACTGAGATGCAATCTCATGCATTTCACTCAGATATTTAACTGACTTAGAGGAGACTTGAAGGAGGGAGTTGAAAGCCAAAGAATGGCAATTCTACTGCTTGTGTGCACACACTTGCCTTAAACAAACAAACAAAAAAAGTCCCCCAAAGGATGGATGCAGTGATTTGCCAGTGACAGGGGCTAGAAAAAGGGGATTATCCTTAGTGAAGAGGGAGAGGCAGAATATCAAGATGCTGAGTTAAGATGTATAAAATCAGCCTCTATCCTGGTGGAAAATCACATTGAGGACAATTCTGTGCTGGCTGCAGGAAAAGAGGGCTTAAATTGAGGCAGGCTTCTTAACTGAGATGTAGCCACAAAAACAGCTTGCAGTGCCAGTGCTAGTCTATGTCATGCCATGAACCAGGAACTTCATTTGCTGAGGCTGGAACCTCACCTCATCCTGACTGTTGCAGTCCAGCTCTGGAGCTCAAATTGCAATGAGCTGTTGAATGAGTGTAGCAAGAATAAATAGAGTGCTTCTGAGCATGTACAGAATGGCTTTCCTTCATCATTGTGAGATAAGACAATCAGCCAACCGCACAAGGATCAGCAGCAACTGTCACTGTCCAAAGAAAACTGCTGTGGTATTTATGATGCACAAAGTCCTTATTATTGATCAATGCATTTCCACCAGTCCTTTTAGCATGTATTTGTTTTTCACTATATAACATGTTGATCAACTCCACCCGCCCCCCCCCCCCCGTGCTCAGCAGGATCTGCACATGCTGAACAGCCACTCCACAAGGATCCATCTGTGTGACTAAAGCGACTGCTGTTTATATTTCGGACTTTATTCTTTCTGCTCCTGCCCCAGTGGTTCAGAATTTAGAATGATTGAATTGCTCAGGTCAGAAACGTCTTTGAAACCCTTTATTCCAAAGATGTGAAAAAGAGAGACAGTTCCAAGCAAATATATGACTGTCCATTCATTAAGCACATTTTTACTATTGTGTAGGGGGGGAAAGAAAGAAAAATAACCACTATCTCCCATTTTACCTATAAAGAATTAAATGCTTTGTACAGAATAAGACTATTTAACGTTTAAAAAAAACCCCCTATTTTTAAAACAGCCCTTTAATTTTGTAGGACGAAGTGCTCATTACTACAGACAGAGGGATGTAAAAAATTTTCTTTCCGGTATATGCAGATCAGGGATCTTAGATGTACCTTCAGAGATACAGTAATCTAGAGATCTGTGTCCCTTTCATAATATACATCATTGTCTTATCACTTTTAACCTCTTGTTAGCTCTACTTTTTTCTTTCTTTTTTTTACTATTAACTTTTTCATTGGAGGGTTTACATTTTATTTCTACCTGTGTGTTGTTTTTTTCACCCTCAGTATGACAGTATTTCAATAGATCTATAGTGTCTTGATGAACAGAATCCTAGAAAGTAATGGCTGCAATCCAAAGATCTCCACAGGCAGTAGCATGCATCAGATGAAGATCTGTAGAAGTGCACCTGCCTGACAGATGGCCGGCACTGACAGCTTTGACTGCACTGATCACTAGTTAGAGGGAGGTCAGAGGAGCTGGATGTAGCCCACCCTAACAGGTGACTGTTCATGTCAAAGCTGTTCGTGCTGGATGTTGGGTTTTAGCTATGGAAAACTCTGCATGTAGCATCCTTTGTGTGCATAGTAGCTGATCTAGCAAAGTTTCTGCTTTCATACTCATACAGGTGAAACTCGGAAAATTAGAATATCGTGCAAAAGTCCATTAATTTCAGTAATGCAAATTAAAAGGTGAAACTGATATATGAGACAGACGCATTACATGCAAAGCGAGATAAGTCAAGCCTTAATTTGTTATAATTGTGATGATCATGGCGTACAGCTCATGAAAACCCCAAATCCACAATCTCAGAAAATTAGAATATTACATGGAACCAATAAGACAAGGATTGAAGAATAGAACAATATCGGACCTCTGAAAAGTATAAGCATGCATATGTATTCAGTACTTGGTTTGGGCCCCTTTTGCAGCAATTACTGCCACAATGCAGCGTGGCATGGATGCTATCAGCCTGTGGCACTGATGAGGTATTACAGAAGACGAGGATGCTTCATTAGCAGCCTTCAGCAATTCTTCATTGTTTGGTCTCATGTCTCTCATCCTTCTCTTGGCAATGCCCCATAGATTCTCTATGGGGTCAGGTCAGGCAAGTTTGCTGGCCAATCAAGCACAGTTCACTGTATACTTTTCAGAGGTCCGATATTGTTCTATTCTTCAATCCTTGTCTTCTTGGTTCCATGTAATATTCTAATTTTCTGAGATTGTGGATTTGGGGTTTTCATGAGCTGTACGCCATGATCATCACAATTATAACAAATTAAGGCTTGACTTATCTCGCTTTGCATGTAATGCGTCTGTCTCATATATCAGTTTCACCTTTTAATTTGCATTACTGAAATTAATGGACTTTTGCACGATATTCTAATTTTCCGAGTTTCACCTGTATTTATGTTGCTGGATCTGGATATACATTGTGATGGGCAGGGGGGAGGGATCTAAGCTGCAAAAATATCAATGATCAATGAAAGTATTATAGCTTGAGAAGTCCCCCCTCCGCCCCCATTAGCCAGAGAGAGCTTTAAAAAAAAAATTCATTTTTTAAAACATATTCATCAAGACAGTATGGATTTGTTGAAATATTGAGTGTCAAAAAACAACACTGACTTCTGGTTGATATAAAATGTAAACACTCCAATTAAAAAGTTAAGAGTAAAAAAAAAGTAGAACTAACAAGCGGTCAAAGGTGATTGGACAATGCTGTATATTATGAAAGGGACACAGCTAGATTACTAAATCTCTGACGGTACATTTAAGATCCCTGAGCTGCATATGTTGGAAAGGGAAATTTTGACATTTTTCACCAGTAAGTCTGAATAATATGCAGCTTAATTTTCACATAGAACTTGGCACTGACATTATGAACAAACCAGTTTTTGAATGTGTCTGTCTGTCAATCAAGATATTTCCAAAAGGTATTTTGCACTTCACATGGAGCACTATTTGGCTGGCAGAAGTTCCCAGAGAGGCACTGTCAGGGATCCAGGGCTTGAACCAAGAGCTTGAGGTTCTTGGGCTTTAGGAAGACCAATATATAGTATGTATGAGCTCAAGCCTCAGAATGCTTTTCAGGTTAGGGTTGTCAGCCCTCCAGGTTGGGATTGACCTGGAGTCTCCAGGATCCAGGGTCAGTCTCCAGGTCATTATTGAAAGCAATCCTTGCGTTTTATTGTGAAACATGTTTGGGGGAAATTAGAAACAAAAGATCCAGGAATAGCTTCAGACAGAGTTGGCATCTCTGTTTCAGACACACAAAGATTTAGGAGTGAGCAATGTTAGCATTTGTGATTGGCAGGCATTGGCAATATGGATGCTCCATAGAGCAGTGTTCCTAACTAGTGTGCTGTGGTCATAGTGACTTGTGTGCCATGCCGACTTGCTCTGAATCAGCTCTGAATCAGCCGTGGGGCGAGCTGCCTGGGGGCTCAGAAGATCTCTCTCCTCTGCCTGAAGATCCGTCTTCGATTAATCGTGAAGCTAGCAGGAGTCTATATAAGCCTGGTTTTGGTTTTTATTAAGCCAAGTGGCCGTGGTGTGTTAGTCTGGGGAGATGTGTCTGGGAGAGCGAAAAAGTGGGGATGGAGTGGGGGCGGCAATATCACGGGTAGCAGGCAGAGGGAGGTATGGCGGTGGGAGTTGGGCAGGCCGTTACAGGGGAAATCGGTCCAGGCAATTGAGGCCTGTTCCTTTTTCCGGCCCTTCTCCCAACCCTCTGACCCTAGGGAGCTCTGAGAACACTCCTTCGAGGATTAGGGTGCTGCTGCTGAATGCCAGGTCAGTTAACGCAAAAACATCTCTCATCCACGATCTGATTGTGGATGAGCGCGCTGACCTGGTATGTGTGACGGAGACCTGGTTGGATGCGCTGGGCGGGGTCGGTCTCTCTCAGCTTTGTCCTCCAGGTTTCCAGATAGTGCAGCAGCCCCGCCTCGAGGGTCGGGGAGGAGGCGTTGCAGTCATCTTTCGTGAGACTCTTCCCGTTTCCAGGTGCCCGGTCAGGCAATCTCAGAATTTCGAGTGTTTGTCCTTGAGGGTGGGCCGCCGAGATAGGCTGGGGATTCTGCTGGTGTACCGACCACCCCGCTGCACTTCAGTCTCCCTACCTGAGCTGGCGGGGGTGGTCTCGGAGGTGGCTTTGGGTTCCCCCAGGCTTATTGTTTTGGGGGATTTCAATGTCCACGCCGAGGCCCCCCTAGTGGGTGTGGCTCAGGATTTCATGGCCTCCATGGCAACCATGGGCCTGTCTCAATTGGTATCAGGCCCTACCCACGTTGCGGGACACACTCTGGATCTGGTTTTTGCCGACCAGGAAATAAATGATCTGGAGGTGGGGGAATTTGAGACCACTCCCTTGTCATGGACAGATCATCACCTGGTGGGTTTTAGTTTGACTGCTCCGTCTGCCCTCTGCAGGGGTGGTGGGCCGATTAAGATGGTCCGCCCCCAGAGGCTTATGGATCCGCTTGGATTTCAGATGGCCCTCGGGGAGTTTCCAGTGTCCAGAGCTGGTGACCCTGTCAAGGCCTTGGTTGATCTCTGGAATGGAGAGATGGCCCAGGCTGTTGACACGGTTGCCCCCAAGCGCCCTCTCCGGCTTGGTGGAGCCCGTTCTGCTCCTTGGTTTTCCTCAGAGCTTAGGGCAATGAAGCAACTCGGACGACAGCTGGAGTGACGCTGGAGGAAGAGTCGTCACGAATCCGATCGAACACGGGCTAGAACCCATTTTAGGGACTATGCCGTGGCGGTGGGGGCAGCGAAGAAACGTTTTTTCTCCACCTCCATTGCGTCTGCTCAGTGCAGGCAAACAGAGCTGTTTCGTGTGGTGAAAACCTTGCTCCACATATCCCCCCGGACAATGGGGGAGGAGTCATCTACGGCTCTTTGTGATCGGTTTGCCTGTCGCTTTGCAGATAAAGTCGCTTGCATCCGTGCTGACCTGGACTCCAGAGTTTTGGCAGTTCCGGCAGACGTGCCTTTGGTACCATCTGGTCCCGTTGTTTTGGATTCTTTTCAGTTGGTGCGGCCTGAGGATGTGGACAAGATCCTGGGCAGTTTGCGGGCAACTTTGTGCGCTCTTGACCCTTGCCCTTCATGGCTAATAAAAGCTGCCAGGGAGGCGACAGGCAGATGGCTGGAGGTGATAGTTAATGCTTCGTTAAGGGAGGGCAGGATGCCATCGTGCCTTAAGGAGGCGGTGGTAAGACCTCTATTAAAAAAGCCCTCCCTTGATTCCTCCAACCTGGACAATTATAGACCTGTGTCTAACCTTCCCTTCTTGGGCAAGGTGATGGAGCGTGTGGTGGCGTCCCAGCTGCAGAGGGTCTTGGATGATACGGATTATCTGGACCCTTTTCAATCTGGCTTCCGCCCGGGGTATGGGACTGAGACTGCCTTGGTCGCTCTAGTGGATGACCTACGCCGGGAACTAGACAGGGGGAGTGCGTCCCTGTTGGTTCTGCTGGACCTCTCGGCAGCGTTCGATACCATCGACCATGGTATCCTTCTGGGCCGCCTCTCGAGTATGGGAATCGGAGGCACTGCGTTGCAGTGGTTCCGGTCCTTTCTTGAGGGGAGGGTCCAGAAGGTGGTGCTGGGGGACTACTGCTCGGCCCCGTGGCCGTTGGCCTGTGGGGTCCCGCAGGGATCGGTCTTGTCCCCCATGCTGTTTAACATCGACATGAAGCCGCTGGGAGAGGTCATCCGGGGATTTGGACTGAGTTGTCAGCAATATGCGGATGACACTCAGCTCTATCTCTCCTTGTCATCTGATCCTAGGGAGGCGGTGGATGCCCTGAATCGGGGGCTGGAGGCCGTGATGGGGTGGATGTGGGCTAACAAACTGAAATTGAATCCGGATAAGACGGAGGTACTGTTGGTCAGTAGGAGAGCCAATCGGGATGAGGAGATTTTACTGGTTCTGGATGGGGTTGCACTCCCCTTGAAGGAGCAAGTACGCAGCTTGGGGGTACTACTGGACCCAGCTCTGCTTTTGGAAGCTCAGGTGGAGGCGGTGGCCAGGGTGGCCTTTGCACGGCTTCGGCTGGTGCGCCAGCTGCGTCCCTTTCTCGAGAAGGCAGATCTGGCCACGGTTACCCATGCCTTAGTCACATCGCGGTTGGATTACTGTAACGCGCTCTACGTGGGGCTGCCCTTGAAGAATATCCGGAAACTGCAGCTAGTGCAAAACGCGGCAGCGAGGGTGTTATCTGGAGCTGCCCGTTGGGAACATATCACCCCCATTTTGAAAGAGCTGCACTGGCTGCCGGTTCGTTTCCGGGTCCAATTCAAGGTGCTGGTTTTGACCTTTAAAGCCCTTAACGGTTTGGGCCCGGGGTATTTGAGGGACTGCCTGCTCCCAAGAGTTGCTGCCCGCTTGACAAGGACATCTGAGGGGGCCCTGCTCCGGGTGCCGACAATGAGGGAGGCCCGGCTTTCGTGCACTCGGGACAGGGCCTTCTCTGTTGCTGCCCCTAGACTCTGGAATGCTCTCCCGGTGGCCATTCGTTCCTCAGACTCCATCACGGCTTTTGGAAAGCTTTTAAAGACTTGGCTTTTTACCCACGCTTTTACATGATCGTTTTTACTGCGGCTTCTCTGTTTTTATCTGTTATCTGTTGTCATGTTTTTATGCTTGTTTATATGTTTTAACTTGATGTTTTTATTGCTTGATGTTTTTACTGCTTTTATTGTATGTTTTAACTTTTGTAAACTGCCTTGGGGTTTTCTTTTAACGAAAGGCGGTATAGAAATGTAAAAATAAATAAAATAAATAAATAAAATTGCCTGGTTCCGGAGCTGACTTGTCCTATAATGCACCACGAAGAACAGATCCCTCCTGGTGGTGCAGAAGGGGGTGAGTCAATGCCCAAATCAGGGGGCTTTAAACTGTAGAGCTGATTTGCTCCCTTATACTCCAGCAGGGATGCAAGCGTACTGTACTCATAGTACATGGCAGAGGAAGTAAAAATAAACATTGTGCAGCAGATTTGCCACCACAATTTTTTTTAAAAAAAACCCTATGAGGCCATTCACACCGGGCAGGCGGGGTGCAAGGATTTGCAAACCTTGCCTTCCCCCCAGATGATAATCCTCTCCTTGGTGGCAGTCTGCTCTGCGCTCCCACATGATCCACACTGCTCCGTGCAGCGCAGCGCAGGCTGGATCGCTCTGAGGCCAGGACTCATTATCCTGACTTCCAGGTATCCCACAGTGCACCACGTGCCAATTGCAGTTCACTGGGGGATTCCCCCAGGGGACAGGCACTCCAGGCCCCCATTGCTGTGTCCGCGCTAGCTGCAAGCAGCCCATGCCGACACATGATTCCAGCAGCTGGGTTAAGGATGTGTTTGCGCCCTTAGCCTCCGTTAAGAGCTGGGCTTCGACGCTGGGTTTGGCACTGCTGGGATCCATGTGGAACCGGCTGTGTGTCTGGGGAGGGTGGGATGGATCCATTCTGTGTAGCCCCCCACTGATCAGAGCAGGATGTGTTCATTGGTTCCATGTGACTCTAAAGCCAATCCATGCTGCTACCAAAGATGAAGAGAGACTGTCCTCGTTGTAGCAATGATTCTCCCACGGTTCCCAATGTGGAACCATTGCTGCAGTGATGATGAGGCATCCATGGAGCTTCTCCACCTTCACAAGCAACATGGACGGATTTTGGAGTCACATGGAACCAAGGGTATGCGTCCCACTCTTGGATCCGCAGGGCGCTGCACAGAACATAATCTAGTGTGCCCCAATTATTTTTGTAATGTAAGTGGTGTGAGTGGGAAAAGTTGGGAAATACTGCATTAGAGCAATACCTACATGTTGGACTCAAAGCTTTGGCCTGCAGGGGCTGAGCTGGAAAACATGCTGTCCAGGTTTGCATTTGCGTATGGCTGTCCATAGCCCAAGCCTCGCCCTGGTAGGCAGAATAGATTAACAGCCCTGTGTCTCCTCCGATTTCATCCATTGCCCACTTTATTTTGAAAAAAGAAAGGGTGCTGGTGGAATGTGAAAGGTCCATTGCAAATCACTAGAGTCAAATAAAAAATGACATGCACGCAAAACAATTTCAGTATGAAACACTGATGTTGTCTTTCAAAATTGTTTACATTTTTGTTTTTAGAATTTTACTTAGGTGGACTACATTTTTAAAAACTGACATTTTCTGATTAATTGTAAGGCAATAATGATTCAGTAACTGTGTCTTGTTTACAGTCCCTATACCAAACATATCCATCGCTAGTAACAGTGCGAGGGAAAGCAGATATTAATTTGAATCTTTGAAAAACAAATTTAAACTAGAATAATTTGCTTGAGAACTCCCCCACTCATCACCACAATTGATTTCAGCTCCATAAACTAAAAAACTCTTCCTAGTAAATATTCTCCGTTTACCAGGTTGTGAGTGGTAGTGGTTGAATTGAGAAGGCTGGAGGGCACTGCACAGAAATGGACCCTCTCTCTTTAGTGATTCCACCCCTCTCAACTCTCCTTGGCTATAGTTGGTTGCCCCATCTCAAACTGTGACCTGAAGTTTCAGGGCTTGGGCCTTTTTCTTTAGGGCCTCTAGGGGACGTAGTGGGACTGAGGGTCAGAATGAAAGGGGCAGGCTATTTTCTCCTTGGCTTGGCAAGAGCCACTCTGCCCTCTTCCTCAGATCCATGAAGTTTTTCACACCCGGCTTTTAGTTCGCATCTCCTCCGGAATGGAAGGTGTGCTTTCACATATCGGTCAAATTTACCCTGAAATCCCTGCGAGCTATCAGGGAGCACTTCACACACAATTCAGGTTTTTCGTTGCACTTTAGAATGTAGCCTGATTTATATCCAGGGTAAAAAACAATCCACTTTTTGTGTCGGTTTTTTGGAGCAACTTCAAACTCACAGTAAAGCCTCGCAGAAAACCAGCAGTAAAGCCTGCTGTGTGGGAAAGCTCCACCAGTCTGCATTCCGGAGGCATCAGGCATAGCCAGGCTCTTCTCCCCCCCGCTGGCCAGGTGCCATCCTTACAAGCCACCAGCAGGCTCCATCCCCTCTCAGCGGCCACCTCCCACCCTACCCATCTCCCCCTCCTCCCCGCCAGAGTTCTCCCATCTCCACCTCCCACCCGAAAAAGCAGAGATGTTTCAGGCAGAGGCAGGAGGCTCAAGTGTGAAACGGAATTTAATTGAGTTGAGGGTTTGTCGGTTGGTTGATTTTCTCTGGGTGGTTGTTTTATTCCCCCCATTACTTGTTGCTGTTGCTCAGCTGAGGGTGAAACTTCTGGAAGTTGAAGCAGAAGTGATGGGAGAGCAAGATGGGGAAAGGGTGATGAGGGAGCCATGTGAGTGAACATCTAGAGGGCAATGGGAGGGAGAGCAGTCTGAGCAGGGTGCTGACCGCAACAACACGCCCACAATGCACTGACCCACAACACCCCACAAAGCATGGCACAATGACCCAGTGTATCGCAGCAGTACAGCTCGCTCTTGTGTTTCAGAAAAACACAAGCCAACACAGCTTTCAGATCGGATGCAACCTAATCTTAGACTCAGGTATGGCATATCACACACACACACACACACACACACACACACACAACTAAAAAGCATTCTTGGAGGCTGGCAGGGATAGGCAACAAAACACGCACAAAACACTCAAGCATTCACCCACACCAAGCAATTAGCGATTGACAATACGAAGCAGCGCACAGGTTTAACACAAACTCATACCAAAGAGCAAAACCCAGTTCCAGGCAGTCCAAGTGGCAACAACACAAAAACAGTCTGGCATGAAGAAGCAAACACAGCTGGCACTCCAAAGCGCCACCTTCAAGCATGTGCATACTTGCCACACCTCCTGGCAAACAGGCTGACACCACTCGACACTTGGGCAAAATGAGGACTCAAGCAGGCCCAGAGAGCAGACACTGCGCGACACACGCAAAGCGGGCTTGCAGCACTGCACCGGGACAGGGAGCGGGAGGCTTCATTCTTGAGATTTCTTGGGGGAGCTCCAGTGAGGGGGGCCTGAACTCGCAGGGACTGAGGAGGAGAGGCTGGGTGGCCGGAGCAGGAACGAGGGAGAAAGGACCGGGAGGCTGGAGGGCGTGGTCTAAGGGGCACTCAGAGTCTGTGCATTGGGAATCAGCAGGCAAGCCAGAGTGGGCTGGAGCAAGATTTATAGGACGCTCGGGTTACGGAAGTTGTGCCCAGCAAAGCGAGCTTCGTCACCAAGCTCCTCCTCAATCCTGTGAAGACAGACATAGAGAGTCAGTTTCGCTCGCATCATGGGCTTTGGTTTCCTCAGTGGACACAGCCCATAAAAGGTCAACTCCTTCTAAAACTTAAGCGTGAACGTTAACGGCTTAAGGCTCACTGATCTCTCGACTGAGACTCAGTGAACGCTGCCACAGCACAGTGGCTACGATTTGGGGAGTCTCTGGTTCCGATCTTGCCTCTACCATCCAGTCACTAGGTGGCCTGAAGCAAGCCCCTACTCTCTTGGTTCCAGCTGCAGCGTGGGGATAATAGTGGCCTTCCTTACAGGATTGTGGTCGGCATCACTAGGCCAATGTGTGTCAAGTGTTTTGCTAAGCATAGATGTGTTGTGATGTACGTGAAGTATTATTTCATTGAGACAAGTGCATTTGCATCGAGTGGTATTAATCTAGATCAGGGCTGCTCAACTTTGATGCTCTAGCTGTTCTTGGACTACAACTCCCATCATCCCCAGCCACAGTGGTCAATTGTCAGGGGTGATGGGATTTGTAGTCCAACAGCAGCAGCCCTGGTCTAAATAAACCCTTTCTTTATTCCACTGTAGAGCCAAAAACATGAAAATGTGCTCTTCAGGGGCTCTCTGCTTTGCCTGGAATCCATGGAGGTCACCAAAAAAATCTAAAGTGCTCAAATTTTCATGTTCAGGGCATGGAAAACAAAAACCTTTTATGGACAGCTTTGGGAAAGTCACGTCTGGAGGCTACAGTTTGTTTGTCTTCTGCTGTCCTAGATGGAGTAGGCCACCGGTGTCCCTGTATAAACAGAGAAGGTGCCCCAGCATGCCCTATGACACAACAAGATGGGGAGTCCAAAGGGCCTTTCTCGGCTTCTATCAAGTCATGTCATGGGATCCTGGGCATAGGGGGTGCCCTCTGAATTGTGCACCTGAATAGGTGAGCCAGCCCTGGGCTACGCTGAGCTCTTCAGTGGTGACTGGCTTTAGAAGCAGAAGGAAGAGGTCGTCTGTCCTGTGCAGTGGCCAGTTCCAGAGAGAATGACCCCAGTTGCGGGGTATATTTTGGTATTTCTCCCAGCTTCCCTTGCATTCTTACCTCATTAGCTGGTTATATTTTGCCAGTCGCTCAGACCTGCATGGAGCTCCAGTCTTTATCTGTAAAAGTCAACATCAATGTAATAATAATTTATGGGAAGTCACCACAAGTGTGGTGCAGAAATATAATGGGCACACAGTATGCTAACTGAACAAAAGAGGCCTCTTTTATCATGGTGATTCCCTTTATTGAGCAGGGGGAGAGCTACTGGCCCTATCCGTCCCCAGCACAGCATCCTTCCAGTGGCTGTTGCTGGTGTCTATCTTTGCATTCCTTTTAGATTGTGAGCCCTTTGGGGACATAGAGCCATTCTATCCCATCTATCTATCTATGTAAACCGCTTTGGGAACTGTTGTTGAAAAGCAGTCTATAAATGTCCATCGTATTCATACACAGTTTGCTTTTTTGGCTACATGGCAAGGGCTGGCTTATCGGCTTTCAACACTTGAGGCAAAGGCAATGTGCCACCCCGCCCCTATCGTCAGTCCTGCCCCACCCCGACCACTCGCCAACCGTGCCCCCTTGCCCGGAGCTAGTGCTGATGCCGTTCCACCTCCTTCACTGCCCTGACACTGTCCCTCTTCCCCCTGCACCAGCCTCAGTTTCTGGGCATGCTCTGCCCTGCCCGGCTATCTATCTATCTATCTATCTATCTATCTATCTATCTATCTATCTATCTATCTATCAAATTTATACCCAGCCCAAACTTGCGTCTCTGGGCAGCCAGTATGAGGTGGTTACCTTTTGGGGCAGGGGAAGGAAACTAGCTTCAGTGCAAAGAGGCAAGCAGGCGCTAAAAAAATGACTGCGGGTGTTTTCAACCTGTTGACTACAACTCCCACCAGCCCGTCACAGTGGTCGAAAGCCACTGGGGCTGGGGGCGATGCGAGTTCTAGTCCATAATTTGAGGACCCAAGGTTGGGACCCCCTGCATTGATTGGTCTGGGAGAAAGGAGCTTTCCGCAATGGGGCAGCTGCTAATCAGTGACTCCCCATCGGAGTGGGGTGGAAAGCTGGGTTTCCTGCCACTCTCAGTGTTACCATTTGCCGATCCAGCTGGGAACTGCAGTGTCCCACTAGCCTCTCCTCACTGCCATTCCTTCTCCAGCATCAGCTGTCTATCACTGAAGAGGTATCAGGAGGGAGGGAGGGAGGGAGAGTGCAGGCTGGAGGGCAGAGTGTGCCTGGAAGCTGAGGCTGGCACAGGGGGAAGATGGGGTGGGTGGGCTGGTGAAGGGAGTGGGACAGTGTAAGCACTGCCTCCAGGGAAGGGGGCAGGGGGGAGGAAGGGGTGGTGGCAGCAGGCAGATGGGTGGTGGCCGCAGTGGGGTATCCATACTTGCCATGCCGTGGTACACTCACGGCCTGAGGTCACCACCTCACCTTGCCTCACCTTGGGGAAGCCAACCCTGTAGGTGGCTCTGAATGTGCCAGCAGCTGATTGGGGGGTATGCCATGGCATAGGTCCACGGGAGGGTCAGCTAAATGAATATCCCCACAGTTTGGCAAAGAAAATGTGAGCGGTGAGCATCTCTCTCCTAACCTGTTACAGCGAAACAAACTAACTGGCTGGAAATAAACTGGGACATGATCCACTGTGAAATAGATGATGCATGTGGAAAAGGTGC
Organism: Hemicordylus capensis; assembly: GCF_027244095.1. Classification (NCBI taxonomy): domain Eukaryota; kingdom Metazoa; phylum Chordata; class Lepidosauria; order Squamata; family Cordylidae; genus Hemicordylus; species Hemicordylus capensis. Next base: position 163,970,955 of record NC_069658.1, read on the forward strand.
TTATGAGAACCAGGAGACATTAGCTGCCTCAATGGCTGGTTGCAGGCCCACAAAGCTCTGCAGGAGAAAAGCAGATGTTCCTGGGCAGGGTGTGGTTGTGTCAGAATCAACTGCAATTCCAGCCGGGAGCCTCCTCGTCTGTGCCCCACTGCCCCTTGTGGTGGAGGAAGAGTGGGAAAGTATTGCTCTGTCAGGCCTCAGCATGGCTCCACCCCCTCAGGCAGATGCCAGCCCGTAAGCTCCTCCTGATAAGGCCTGGCTATAAATACCTCCTGGTCTGGCTTGGGTTCTTGCCTAGGCGAGACAGCCAGATTCTGGCCCTACTTGTGCGGCTTCCTAGTTTGCTGCAGTTGTCCCAGTCTGTCTATAGCCCAGTGCTCATGTGGCAGGGACACAAGAACAACCGCACTATGCATGTACAGACCCCCTTTTGTTGGGAGCGGGGAAAGGTGGCAATGGAGAATGGCCAGCTCTGAGCCAAAGAAATATGGGCGGCAGTTGTTGCCAGAGGGAGAGAGCGCCCAGAGGCTGAATGTTGATTTGAGGGCTCCCCCTTCTTTCTCTTCTCAATTGGGGTGTGCCGATGGTCAATATAGGTTGTAGAATGCGCTCCCCATGGATTGTCTTCCTTGATGGCCTTCAGGCGAGCCTTTTTTATCTTTTTGGCCTGGCTTTTAATGATATCTAGTTTTAATTGTAATTTTAATCTGACTTTGGGCTGGTCATGTATCTCTCAGCCTAACCTAGCTCACAGGGTTGTTGTGAGGATAAAAATAACTATGTTCTGAGCTCCTTACAGGAAGAGTGGGATATACATGTAATCAATCAATAAATAAACACATGATGAATGAATGAATGAATGAATGAATGTGTTTTTTATGTTAGTGCAAACCGCCTTGAGCTATTTTAGGAAGGGAGGTATATAAATTGAATGAATGAATGAATGAATGAATGAATGAATGGAGATTGATCGATCGATCGGTAGATAGATAGATGATGTGGCCATATGTGAGGCCTGGGGTAGCTGCCCCCATTGCCCCCCTCAAAAGAGCCTACCTCTCCCCCATGCATGCCTCTCCCCCAGCTCACAAAACCTGGGATGAAATTTCACATGTGGGACCTGATCCATCCATTGCATACTTCCCATTATAGTCTGCAGCCTATCACAGAACTATCCCTGCCAATTTTCTTCTAGAATTTAATTATATTTCCCACCCCCAACCCACTTTTTTGTGGGGGGGGGATCTGGTTGTTAGCCTTTTACACACACTCCACTTATATCTATGCCACCCTGATGCCTTCCGGCCATGGGAACTAAGTCTGCTTTGGCTGTAGAAGGAAATGCTGCCTCTGTAATGGCACTGTTTTGGCCTGCACTTCTGTCTTTCCCCAAGAGGGCACCCAAGGCATGGATCTCCACTCAACCCAGAACCTACCTGTCCAGTACAGAGTCCCACCACCAGGTCAGCAATGAAGGTGTCTTCAGTCTCTCCCGATCGGTGGCTCACCATCACCCCCCAGCCATTCTCCTGGGCCAGTTTACAACTGTCGGGACATAAAACCAACTCAGTGGGTCTGCCTGCCAACAGGCCACGAGTCCTTTGGACTGTGCCTGAGCACTGAACAGCCCATGAGCTTTTCGGAGAATGAAGTGCACAGGGAGAACTCACGCTTGGATGGCTTCGGTGACGGATCCAATCTGGTTGACCTTGAGCAGGAGACAGTTGCAGGCCTTGTCCTCCACAGCTCGCTCAATGCGCTTGGGGTTGGTCACTGTCAGGTCATCCCCCACAATCTGAATCCCCACATTCGCTGTGAACTTGGACCAGGCTTCCCAGTCATCCTGATCAAAGGGATCCTCGATCGATACCACTGCAGAGGCAGAGGGATGAGAGAATTACAGCACTCACACGGGGCAGCCCCCAATCTGCAAACCAGGGGTGGCGTTAGGGGGTGGTCCATGGGGCACAGGCCCTGAATGAATTGCTCAGAGCCCCAGATCACTCCAGCCCCATCTTGCATGACTTCTTCCAGAAACCAAGTGCAGCAGTGGAGGCACCTGCACAGAGCATAGGAAAGAGAGCTCCTAGCCTCACCTAGCTCTCTGATAGGTTCTAATGTTATAATAGAGACCTTAAAGAACATACATAATTATTCTTGGGGTGTGTGTGTGTATGATTGACTTTAATTATTGCGGGGGGGGGGGGCGGTGGGCCAGGCCCTGGATCTTGCTGCAAATAGCAGTACACCAAAGATTTGGCACTCTAGAACTGGGGCAAAGTGGGCTCACCTGGGTAGTCCCGGACAAAGCTTTGGTAGAGGTCTCCTAGTTCATCAGCAGAGATGTAGCGGCTGGGGTCATCAGGGGATTTGAAATCCAAGTCGTATTTGCCATCTCTGTAGAATTCTGAGGCTGCCACATCCATGCCGATGACGATCTTGTCAGTGTAGCCAGCTTTCTCTATGGCTTCCTTGAGGAGTTCCAAAGCTGAGGGGTAGGGAGGAAGACGAATTGTGATTCACAAGTGTCTAGCATATTTGAAAATGCCTCTTGAGAATGTGAAGCACCCCCTGGAGCAGAGATGCCAAAAGAACAAAAACGGGGGAGGGATGGACACTCTGAGGCTACTCTGGTGGATCAGGCGAAATCGGGCTAGGAGAGCCTAGCCCAATTTCGCCTGACCGTGTGAGCCACCGGGCTCGCAGGCAAGCCCGGTGGCTCCCAGGCGGCGCGCAGGGCATACTGGAGAGACCCCCAAGCCGGGAGGCTGCTTTTAAGCCTCCCAGCCGGGGGGGGTCTACTCATGAGTAGCCACAGTGCTGAGCCACGCTGCAGCTACTCAAGATTTTGAAAACTGGGTTTGAGGAGTACCTGCTCCACAAACCTGGTTAAGGGGGAGGGGTAGTTAGGCGGGTTAACTGCCTGGAAGCCACTGGGCTCGCCTGCGAGCCCGGTGGCTCACACAGGCGAAATTGGGCTAGGCTCTCCTAGCCCGATTTCGCCTGATCGTCAGAATAGCCTCATTCTATTATACTTAGCAGGGAGAGAGCAACTGTCCTTATTCAATTCAACACTCTAAGGCTCTACACACAATCCGTGTGCAGAGCCAAAAGGGGTTCTGCAGGGAGAGAGGGCTTGACCCGCTCTCCCCGCAGATGATCATGCACCACTCCTCTGGCGGGGGGATCGCCTGCCCAGACAAGCGGTGGCTTCGCTCCGGTGCTCCCGTGCCTGGCCATGGCACGCCTGGCAGCTCCAGGGGTCAGGTGAAGGGAAGCGCTGCCATGCGAGGGCATGGGCTGTGGAGCCATCGGGCTTGCCCACGAGCCTGGTGGTTCTCACAATCAAGCAAAATTGGGCTCAGGGAGCCCTGCCCGGTTTTGCTCGCTCATAAGAATCGCCTCAAAGTCTCTCCATTGGCTGTTGCTGGTGTCTCCCTTCTGTCTCTTTTTAGATGTTGGCCCTTTGGAACAAGGAACCATTTTTAAATTTTATTTCTTTCTATTCGCACGCTCTCACGTGCTCTTGCTCTCTCTTAGAGAAAGAGAGAGAGAGATTGTTGTTAACAGCAGCACTTAATTTATTTCAGAAAACTAACCATGGTGATGTGTTATGGCTGCTTAGATTCTGGATTTCGGCAATATTTTCCCTCATTGTCAGTATGTGAATTCAAGTGATTTGTTACATGTATAGATTTCGCACATGCCGTTTTCTTTTTCATTATATTTTTATTAAGGATTTTAAGAGAATACAAGCATAGCTGAAACAAAAAAAACCCTACACACAATTAAAATGGAGGATATTAGAAGAGTTGCTATAGCTCACTCCAGAATGGCATTTATAATTTTCTGATTTATAGTTTTCTCACTTTGTGTTTCATGAATTCATAATTTTCTGTTGTTTTCATTTCTAACCCCTCTGCCAGCTATATACCCATACTTTTGCTATTTGTTGTTTGTGCATTCCATATTAGGGGATTTGGCTCTTTCTTGAGTGTGTTTCACATGTAACAAATAAGTGGCATTTCTGTTGGCCCTATTCATAGGATGACTTGGCTTTCAGATTAAATGACTGTAGTGCACTCTTTGGGGGGCTGCCCTGGAAAATGATACAGAAACCTATACAGACTTGAGTGCTCAGCGATTGAGAAGAATTGTGAACATATTTCACCAATTTTAAAACAACTTCACGGGCTGCCAGTTATTTTCTAGTTGTTGGTTTTAAAGCATTTAGTGAAGTCAGAACTGTATGATAACAAATGTGAAATGGAGGGTTGCCAGATTTATGCAAATAAGGAAGGGAGGTGTCAGGTAAAGGGGGTGGTAAATAAAATGGTTTGCATGGAATGCATGCATTTTTATATCGGGGAGACAGGTAGACCCTTGATAAAAAGATACAAGGAACATCTAGCAGACATAAAACATAAAGACATCACAAAACCGTGGGCAGGGCATGTTAAACAACACCCAGGCAGAGTAGTGAATACTAGGATATTCACCTTGGCTGTGGAGGCAAATGTGAGGAAGCGGAAAAATCAGGGAAGCTATGTACATAGAACAGCTGCGTCCCACAATAAATGTAAAAGAAGAAATGAGGGAAGCGATGAAATTCATTGGCTGTTAAGTGAGGGTATGATTTTTTTTACTCTTTCCCTCCCATTATTACTCTCCCTTCCTATTACGTGAGGGTGGGAATTTTTACACTCTCTCTCTCTCTCTGTTTATAAGGCATTTGAGGTTTTGTAACAGGACTGGTTGACACTGTATCAGTTTTGCTGTCATGATATTGAGTGATTGTATTTAAGAGCATGTTTCAGCCACCACTGTAAAGCACTGGAATGTTTGCTACTTTTAACATTTGTTTTCTGTTTGATTTTACTTGCAAATTAAGGTCTGGGTGGGGGCAGAGCTTGTGTCCCTTTGGAAGATGCCTATTTCATCACTTATACCATCTTATTCAAAGGTTTTAAACTTTAAAATCCTAAATGGCCTGACCTAGATGATCTCAGGAAGTGTCTTTAGCCCCTCTGAACTTCGTGATCAACCAAACTACTCTAAATTATACCCTATTTGGATGTCAGGATATCATCTGTGAGGAGCAGGGCCTTCTTAGCAGTGACCCCAGAGCTCCAGAAAGCTCATCCTCAAGAGGTTTGCTTAGAAGTGAAAATACTCCTATTGTGCCAAACTTTGGGAGCTGGATCAATCTTATTTCTGCTGCTGAATACTTTTTCTTTCTTTCTTTAAACGTTTGCCTTATGGTGATTTTATTTCTTATATGGAGTACAGTATTTCTTTTTTGGTACTTTAAAAAACTCAATATTTAGTTTCCCTGTCCTTGCCCCTGCCCCTACCCCAAATTGAATGGGCAGATGATTATGATCCTGGAAGAGGCAATTAGGCCAACATTAGCAAAACAGAGGAAGGTAAAAACTGCCCATAGATGTAAGTTTTGGGTGGTATATAAATGCGCAAGATAAAATAAAATAAATAAAAAGATCTCCAGATCAACCTCTGAATAAGTGGAGAATTTAGGTGTTTAGAAACCCTAAGCAAAAGAGTTGAAGAATATTTTGTTTTGTGGGATTATATAGGTAAGAAAGGGATGCTCCTTGAAAGCTATAGGAAGAGGAACGATACCCACTCTGTTCTTTTTCTTACCTTCACTGTTCTCCAAGATGTTAGGGGCAAAGCCTCCTTCATCTCCCACATTGGTGGCATCTTTGCCATACTTGTCCTTGATGACACTCTTGAGATTGTGATAGACCTCAGCACCAATGCGCATGGCATCCCGGAAGCTCTCAGCCCCAACAGGCAGGATCATAAACTCCTGCATAGCCAGCTTGTTTCCTGCATGGGATCCCCCATTGATCACGTTGAAGGCCTGGAAGAGTTCAGCAAGAAACAGGGGTGAGGCAACAATGCAGCTTGGAGCACACCTACATGACAAACTTAAAATGTTACGAAACTGGTTTAATTGTCTCATTCCCCTCAAATATCCTAGAAATGGAGGCTTTGCAAGGGTGCTGAGAATCCAGGCCATCCCTAGCCTTTGCACAGAAGCAAAATGCCAAGTTCCCTTTTGTTGGCAGCCATGTAGTTAAGCAGGTCTGAAACTGGTTTAAATTTGGAGCATGAACATATAGTTGTGAGTGAGATAGACACCGTGCATTGTGGCGGACACCCCCTCTGTTTTGCTGCTGGAGAATTCAGTTCTCTTCTACACTCATTCAGTTTCCTTTCACCCCCTTGTGCTCTCTTTGCAAAACCGGGAGTGGTAAATACTTACAGGTACTGGCAGAATCAGATCTGAATTTCCAGCCAGGTCAGCAATGTGCCGATAGAGGGGGACATCTTTCTCTGCAGCAGCCGCTTTGCATACAGCCAGAGAAACACCCAGGATGGCATTGGCTCCAAACTTGGCTGTGGACATTTCAAAATTAGAAAGAGCAAGCAAGCAAGCACGTAGTAACACAAGCAGGACAGACAGGCCCCTGCCCTGAGGATCTTGCAATCACCCTGCCCCCACAAACGTCTGCTACTAGTCTAGACCTTCAGGCTTCTGCCAGTGCCTTTTAATCTAGCCACAAGGGCGGGGCGCCCCTTCCAGGCAGCCACATTGGATGTGAGTGTGGGGTGCAGGGGGTGGCATGTACTGGCCCTCTGCCACTACCTCATCATCCCCGGCCACCACTCTCCTTCTTTGCCCAGCTAGGGTATGCTGCCCATTTGCCCCTTCTTCTTGCCCTGCTGGGATACAGCTCTTCTCTCCCCTCCGCCCTCCCCAGGAACGCCCCTGCCACCACTGCCTGGCGGCATAGTCTGAGAGTGCTCACACAGGCTGCCACCACCTCAGCAGCATGGCTGCGGCTGTCGAGCACCCAACCGGAGACAGCAGGCATTCTAGGTTGGCTTTTGCCTCCAGCAGCCATATGCCTTGACCCCCTGCCCCCCCACCCCACATGAATCTCTCCCTTGCTCTTCTAACACAAGAGTCCTCTGCCTTCTACAGTGCTTCCATTTCACATAGGAAACTGCCATATACTGAGTCAGACCATTGGTCTATCTAGCTCAGTATTGTCTTCACAGACAGGCAGTGGCTTCTCCAAGGTTGCAGGCAGGAATCTCTCTCAGCCTTATCTTGGAGATGCCAGGGAGGGAACTTGAAACCTTCTGCACTTCCCAGAGTGGCTCCATCCACTATGGGGAATATCTTGCAGTGCTCACACATCAAGTCTCCCATTCAGATGCAACCAGGGTGGACCCTGCTTAGCTATGGGGACAAGTCATGCTTGCTACCACAAGACCAGCTCTCCTCTCCTTTCCCTATGAACAGAGAGAGTAGAACAGAGAGAGTAGAATTTCCCTATGAACAGAGAGAGTAGAATTACATTTGTTTTCTGTCCCGTCCAGTTCCAGCATGAGGTTGTCGATCTTCTCTTGCTCCACAACAGAGATGCCCTGTGGAAAGAAGTCCCTCTTAAACAGGGGAAGTCTGTGTAAAACAACAGCGTGATGTTGGAAAGAATTTGCTTTCTTTCTAAGCTAAGCAATTGTGTGCACATGTCCATCCTTTGAAGTTTGTCAGGAGAGTTGAATAAGCATAGTTTATCCTTGGTTTCCTAACAAGAGGCAGATGCTGGCTGACAGCTCCCATAATGCCTGGTGATTGGCCACTGTGGCTGGGGACTATGGGAGTTGTAGTCCAAAAACAGCTGGCGGGCCTGAGCTGAGTAGGCCTGCAATAGAGCTTTCATTGCCCATGGTGAATGTCCATATGTGAATATTAGCTTCTTCGGTCCTGCTGTCCTCTCTGGACAAACAGGTTTTGCAGTGTTCCCATAACCTGCACAACCTGTCTCAACAGAAATAATAATAAGACAAAAGACATGAGTGGGCACACCACAGGCAGTGACCCTCTGAACAGATGACCCTCTGGGCCATAGCAAGCTTGGAGTGGGCCCAGAGACAAGATTTTAAAATGGCCCCCAAACACCTATGTGCCACAATAGAACCTCATCCTAAATTTTTAAAAAGTCTTTGTAAATTGTGGATGATGCAAGTCATTTGATGGTACTAGAGAAAGACATGTTGTTCTGGTAGCTCCAGGTCTTAACACTCACATCAATTTTGGAGGATGAATACAACTGAAGGAAGCCCGGGCGGGTGCGCAGCAGGGGAGTCGGTCATGTGACTTGCCTCTGGGGCCTCCCCCAAGGTAGTGGGCCCCCAGACAACTGTCTCCCCTTGCCCTATTATAGTTACGCCCCTGGTCAGGCCTACACCTGCCACAGCCAAGTCCACAGGCCCTGATGCTCTTGCCCAGGGGGGCTACAAACTCCTCCTGCCTCTGCTAATTGTTGCACCCATGCTCCAGTGTACTGCCCTTGTGTTTCTGAAGAACTTTTGTCTATATCAGGTGTTCCCAACCTGGGTTCCTCCAGATGTGGCTGAATTACAACTTCCAGCACCCTTAGCAACAATCAATCAATAAATTGTAGCTGGGGATGCTGGGAGTTGTGGTTCAGCAACATCTGGAGGCACCTAGATGGGGAACCCCTGGTCTCTATAACTGGTCTCTAGAATGGCTTCTCCACTGGAAAATGTATTCTTCAGTCCTTTGATGATGCACCACACACACACACACACACAGTGCCTCAATATCTAGAAAATAAAGTAGGGTTCAATAAAGGCATAGAGAAAGAGAGACAGAAGCGAGAGAGCACAAGTAGAGGTCAGTTAGGAAATGCAGAACAAAGGGGGTTCCTTACAGCGCTCACGAGAGCAGGGGCGATAGTGCTGTTGATGTGGTCCACCGCCTGCAGGACCCCTACAGAAGGAAAAAGACACAAGAGAGTGTCAGGCTGAGGAAGAAAGAGATAGAGGCAGAGAAAGGCACATGCGAGCATCAACTCTTCCCTCTCACTCCAAGCTAAAAACTGAGGCTAGCAGAATCTCACAGAGTTGCCAGTCCCAAAACTGGCCACACACACATACAGGCACACACATACTCGGATTCCACTGGAATCATTGCTTGCAGTTCAGTAAGCAGAAGCTGGCATACTCCTACCTTTTCCAAGGAATCGGGATTTGTCGTCATCACGTAACTCTAGAGCCTCATAGATGCCAGTGGAAGCACCACTGGGAACAGCTGCCCGGAACATTCCTGAGGAGGAGTGAAATCCAGGGGTGGGAAAGTCAAGGGAAGGAACAATTGAAATCACCTAAGCCCAGGACCCTTCCCTGGATATTCAGCTGACATTTTAAAAAGTAAGTCACTAGCCCTTTTACTTATAGGGGCTATTCTCACGAGCAGCAAAAATCGGGCTAGGAGAGCCTAGCCTGATTTTTGCCGCTTGTGTAAACCACCGGGCTCGCAGGCTTACAAGCGGCTAGCCCGCTTTTGTAGCCCTCCCTTAAGCCCAGGTTTGCGGAGCGTGTGCTCCGCAAACCCGGGCTTCCCGATCATGAGTAGCCGTGGCGCGGCTCTGCGGCTACTCATGAGTAGACCCCCTGAGGGGAGGCGAAAAGCCGCCTTCCGGCTCCGGGGGTCTCCCCAGTATGCCCTGCACACTCACGCAGGGCATACTGGAGCTTCCGGGGGCTCCGTCACGGAGCCAGCAATCGTGTGGGCGGCCAATCTGGCCACCCAGGGCTCCCTCCCTGCTTGTGTGCGGGGAGAGCGGGCATAGCCTACTCTCTGCACGCACCCTCCAAAACCGGGTCTCACTGATCATGACGCCCGGCTCACAGTGTTTTAAGGGGAAATGTGCAGGCAGCATACTACCCAAGCACTCCTTAAAAAGTAGATTTGCTCCCACTTTCCAGTGTTAATGGTCAGTGAGTGCAACAGCACCAGGACGACTGACAGGCACTAGGCATGCCTTACCATTATAAGTATTATCATTTAATTTAATTAATAATTTAAACAATTTTATACATAGCAAGCTAACTGTATTCAAGGTTTTGCTTAAAATGTGCCTAAAAATCCCTTCATAATATATATTTGGGGCCACTAAAACAAAAGCTTCTGACTTCAGGGTACTGCTCAATTTTTGCAATTCCTGTGAAGAAGGAAGAAGACATAATTTAGTAGTAATTATAGTAATAACCTATTGCCAGCCAAGGGCCTTCTCCTGCTCTGGTCCCTACCAGCGTTAGCAGCATGGGACCCAGCTCCAAGGACCAGATGTGCTGAAATGACATCAGCTTTCTATAAAGAACTTCATTGCAGATCAAAGCCCATTTACTACAAAATATTGTTTCCAACAGTGGCCAGCCAGATGTCTCTGGGAAACTTACAAGATGGGCATGCAGGAAACAGCTCTTCCTTGTTGTCTGTCCCCAGCATAAGGTTTACATTGTCTGTGGCTATCTTTCCCCTCTTCTAAGATCATAAATATTCATGCTTATATTTATTCTTCTAGAGCAGGCCTGCTCAACTTCGGCCCTCCTGCAGATGTTGGCCTACAACTCCCATAATCCTTGGCTATTGGCCCCTGTGGCTGGGGCTTATGGGAGTTGTAGTCCAAAAACAGCTGGGGGGGGCTAAGTTGAGCAGGCCTGTTCTAGAGCTTTGGTTTTACCTCTACCTTCTCCCTCCTTATCTTCTCCTCCTATTGGCTGGCATCCTGACTTAGCATCAGTATGCTGGGAAGATGCTTTTGTGCTGTAGAAGGCTTCCAGAGTACCACAGTGTGGAAAGCACGGGGCGGGGGGTGATTTTTGTTGATATTTGCTTCCCTTGGAGGTGCCTTACACTACCCAAGAATATGGCCCTGAGGGCTGCATGACTCTCAGGGACATATTTTTGGGTGGTGCAGGGCACTTGCAGGAAAGCAGAGATGGATAAAAATCACTCCACACCCTGCACACTACAGGCGCACCCTTCCAGTGCGCTGACGCTGGCTTAGTCAGGATGTTAGCCATTGTTTCTTCAATTGCTTTACCTTCCAAACCTATTTTCTCTTTCTTTATCTCTATTTATGATTCAGAGCTAAACCTATTACTTGCTCCACACATGTAGCCCACTCTAATTTCTTGAAGTCTCTTTCTTTTCTTGTACGTGTATTTCTTTCTTCTTTCTGTTTTTATCTATCTTCTCCCTTATTTCTTTCATCATTCAAGTGGATTTATTCTTCTATTTATCCTTTAAAAGTCTTCTCAAAGCTATTATGATCTTGTTATCATTGTATTTCTCAACTTTATTTTCTTTCCAAAATATTAAAGCTTTTGGTACTTCCTCATTGCCTTTTCCTTTCTTTCTGTGAATTCACTTTTTGATCATTTCCAATCTGGTTTTGTGCCCATCACTCTGCTTAATCTGCTCTAGCCTATATATATATATATAATGATTTCTTAATTGCGAAATCTCAAGATCTTTTTTCTGTGCTGCTTTTTTTAGAGGTATTCTCAGCCTTTGAGACTATAGATCATTCTCTTTCTCTTGCTTCTTAATATTGTGCTATCATGGTTTAATTCTTATCTTTCATATTGCTCCTTCTCCATTTCTGGTACTCCTTCCTCTTCCTTTCCTCTGATGTTGGGGTGACCCAAGGTTCAGTTCTTGGTCCATTTCTGTTTCCAGTCTTATCTTTATTCATTAACTTCTCTTATAAGCTCTTTTCAAGTTAGCTATCATTTTAAATAGTTGACCTTAACGTTCTCTTCCAGATCTTTCACCTGCTCTTTCTTGTTTTTCAATTTACTTTTTGTTGTTTCTCTGTGGCTCTCATCTCATTTTTCTTAAACTAAGCTCCTGCATCTATCATCTTCTGCAGTTCTTCCACCATTTTCCTTATCAGGTTGTGGTGTAATTTATTCTTTTCAAGTGCATAATTTTAGTATTATTTGTGGATTCTTCACTACTTTTAATAATTTTACTTAGTCAACTGTCAATGCTCATTTTCAGCTTTTTATTCTCTCTATGCGTCACTCTTTTCTTCCAGTGTATTTTTTGTCAACTATTGTAATACCCTTCTTTTTGGTCTTTCTGTTTCCTGTTTCCTTAACCTCTTCCTTCTCCCCTGTACTCTGTTGCTCAGTTTGTTTGTTCTTCTTTTACCTTAGGGTTCTTCCAGCTTTCTGTTTTCCAGCTTCAGCACAAATTATGATGGGAGATAAAACAAGAAATCCACACGATGTTCAAGGACATTGTGTAATATTCTTAGCACCACCTGCTGGCAAAGTGCAGCAAGCCATGAAAAGCTGCTGTTTTGCCCCCAAGTTAGAATAGAAGGATTTTTTTTAATTTTTAAAACACAGCTTTTTAAAAAAGAAGACTTCCAGCAGATGGAGCCAAGAGCATTACACAACATCCCTCGAACGTCATGCAGATTTCTTGTTTTATCTCCCATCATAATTTACATTGAAGCTGGACTGTATCACCACCTGCATAAGCCCTCAGATCATATCACTCCTCTTCTTTTTCATATTATCTGGCTTCCTTTTCCTCAGCATGTTCATTTTAACATATTATTTATTTATTATTTATTTAAAATATTTATACCCCGCCCCTCCAGTGCAATACTGCTCAGGGCAGCTTACAACAATAAGATAGACACAGATACAAGTAATAAAATTAACTTTTAAAAAAACAGATTAAAAACAATTATTAGGTTCAAATTAAAACTGAAAATTATAAAAAGCTAAAGAAGCTAAAGAACCTACCAGATATAACGAAATAATGATATTAAAAAGCCTCCTTAAAAAGGTGTTTTAATATGTTTTTTTAAAACACTGACACATAGCTAAACATATACAGATAAAAACATTTGGTCTATAGATATTTACATTCTGTTGCTCCTATTTATCTTTCCTCTCTTTTTCTTTTGTTATACCACCACATCTAAATCAAACTTTTGTTTTTTACAGTTGCCTGTATTTCACTCCTTTTCTCTTTCAGTTCATTTTCTTTGGAATTCTCTCCCTTGTTACATTCAGTAAATCACTCGCTTCCTATATTTAAAATGTACATTATTTTACAGTCATCTAAGTGAATGGCTATCACCACATATGCCACACAGAAGTGAATTCCATAACACAGGAATGTAGGAAGCTGCCATATACCGAGTCAGACCATTGGTCTATCTAGCTCAGTATTGCCTTTGCAGACTGGTAGCAGCTTCTCCAAGGTTGCAGGCAGGAATCTCTCTCAGCCCTGTCTTGGAGATGCCAGGGAGGGAACTTTGGAACCTTTTGCTCTTCCCAGAGCAGCTCCATCCCCTGAGGGGAGTATCTTACAGTGCTCACACTTCTAGTCTCCCATTCATATGCAACCAGGGCAGACCCTGCTTAGCTAAGGGGACAAGTTATGCTTGCTACTACAAGACCAGCTCTCCTCTATAAAGTATGTGAAGAAGTACTTTCTAAAGACTTTCAAAGTATTCTTAGAACTCTCCAAAAACAAAAAGCTGGAGTTTTTGGAGAGTTGGAGCACCTCACAGTTCTCAAGGGCCACTGGGCCAGATGGTCAGGCTCAGCGGCCGCTCCCACTCTGCAATTATTTTAAAGATCAGCGGTTCAGCCTCGTGGCGGCGGTGGTGGAAGCAGAAGGCAAGACAAAAACATATACAATATAGTCGGGCCCTGGGCCCCCTTCCAGACCACTGGGCCCTGGTGATTTGTACCAGCTCCCCCCACCCACACCCTCTCATCGGCCCTGCTGATTAAATGCATCTTTTTATGTGCTTTGGGATGCACATCCCAGTCTGGGGTCACTAGTATGCACGATGTTTTCCCATGACTGGAGTTGGATTTAAGAGTACTAAGTATTTTGTACCTGGGGAAATGCTAGAAATGGAAATGGGAGAGGAGAGCTGGTCTTGTGGTAGCAAGCATGACTTGTCCCCTTAGCTAAGCAGGGTCCACCCTGGTCCCATATGAAGGAGAAACTTTATGTGTGAGCACTCCTTAGGGGATGGAGCTGCTCTGGGAAGAGCAGACGGTTCCAAGTTCCTGCCCTGGCATCTCCAAGATAGGACCGAGAGAGACTCCTGCCTGCAACCTTGGAGAAGCCGCAGCCGATCTGTGTAAACAATACTGAGCTAGATAGACCAAGGGTCTGACTTGGTATATGGCAGCTTCCTATGTTCCTATTATTCTGATAGTACATCCATTGCTATTCTGTTTGGTAGTTGCAGTAGTGCCACAGGCGCCTAAATCTATATTTTTGTGATGCATTAGGGACAAGCACCATGATCAGCATAATGTTAAATCATTTTAAAAGGTTTTATAGACCTTGTGGAGGGGGTGGTGGTGGATTGGAAGCTGTATGCTCCTCTGATGTGTAAGCCTTCATCTAGCCATTTAACATACAAACCGTAGCCGGGGAGGACTGAGACAGGCCTGCCCCCCTAATTTTATCTGCCCCACCAAAATTTTTCTCCAAACAAATAATGTTTAAATAACTGAATGTTGCTTGCACTTAGGACTGATGAGGGCCAAATAAGCTGGCCCCACTACACAGCAAAAAAATGTTCATCTGGCTAAGGGCCTGATTCAGCAGTTGACAGCACTTGGGCCAGTGCCAAATTTAGGCACAAGCTTAATAAGCTACACTTTAGAGTCTCAAAATAAGAGGGGCCTCTGGATATAATAAAAAGACTTATTTTCAGGTTTTACATAATGCATTTTTACTTCAAGATATTTCTAATGCAAATAGACTTATTGCAAGGTAGCTGTTTTTGTTAGATTATCAGTTTTTGATTGCATCTTTAACAAGTAAAAACAAAGCTTTATTTTTTCTATCATTCTAACAAAAAGAGGACAATGAAGATATATATTTGTGATGCTATGTGGAACTTTTAAACGGGACATAGTTTAAGGCCTCAGGATATCATAATCTGGCCATGAATGGGGCTGTCCTCTGCAGAAATTTAGACACCATTCCCTGACTTTTTCACTCTTCAGTCATCCCTTGCCAACCGCTAGGGTTCCATTCTGAATTTGCCATTGGCAAATTCGCAGTTGGCGAGGCATTAAGGTCTATGGGAAATAAGGGGTTAGGGGAACCAAGACTGCAAAAAGACCTAAAAATAAAGGGGGGAAATATCAAAAAATTTGCTAAAAATCATTTAAAAATCCTGTAACATCACCAAGAGTCACCAAGAAGAATGAGCAGATCGAACCTCTGTACCCCCCACAAATTGCTGAACACCCCCCCATCACTAAAAAACCTCACCAACCGTGGATACTCGGGTCGCGGTTGGCAAGACCTTTCACAATTTCCTATTTGCATATACTCAAAACCATGGTTGGCAAGAGATGACTGTATTTCATTCATTTATTATCTGAACCTTTGAAGGTTGGGTAGTCCTCAGCTGCTGCTACAAGCCCTGTGTGGGAGCACAGATCTAGGCAGAATGTTTTTAACAGCTAACAACCATTCAACTATTCTACTGCGGCAATGCTATCTACTCTACAGGGCTCATTCTCATGATGATCTTGGCTGGCACGCAACTGGGAATCCTAGATCCAAGTGGCACACACACACCCAGTTTCATGTCGTGAGCACTCAGAAATGTAGGGCTTGCACTCACACCAGCCCACATCAACTCCAGAGCATCCACCCCTGATCAGATCCTAGAGCACCTATCTGAGGTTATCGTGGGCTGGGCGTGATTGCAAGTCATACATTGTATTTGTGCCATTCTCAAGACACAAAATCAGGAGCATGTGCACTGCTTGGATCTAGGATTCCCACTTTCCCTCCAGCCTGAATCATCTTGAGAACATGCCCAAAGGAAGGCCATTCCCCCTGCACTGCAATTCCATAGTGTGGTATTGTCACTGGAAAACCACGTGCAAGAACATAACTTAAAGGCAAAAATGCCCTTTCCGTAGCGTGACCAGGTGCAAAAGAGGATGAGGTTCCTGTACCTGTAATAGTAGCAAAGGGAAATCTGCTGGATGGTGTTTTTTTATCCCTACATGATAAGCTGCATCTGGGTCATCATCGCTTTTCAGAACATCTCTGCAAGGAGGAACTGGGTTTTTTGAATTAGATCCCTTTCCCTCTCTAGCAGCGACAGCCACTAGAAGGGAGCATAATAGCCACTGAACATTGATTTAAACAAATTTCATGAAAATCCAGCTTTAAATTTATCATTCAGTATTTACAGAAGTGCTTGTTGCTTCCTGGATTCATGAAATGGCTATTCACTCTCTGCATGGTTATAGGACTGCCCATGCTCAGACTTTGAGACTTGGACAGAATCTGGGTGGTGCTAGAGGGTAGTGCTTGCTGAGAAAACAGCAGAGTCTAGTGATGTCTGATGGTAGCAAAGGGCGGCAGCTGGCTGTGCTTGGTACTTTAGAGTTGAGCTTGATGGACATGGGTGGTGTAGTAAACAGCAAAAGCTCCCCTCTAACGAAGCAATAACCTGGCAGAGTGCCTTCTTCTGCATGATCCCCACCGCACATTAAGGTCATCAAGAGAGGTCTGCCTCTGGATACCGCCAGCTCATCTGGCGGTGACTCAGAAACAGGCCTTCTCTGTAGTTGCTCCTGGGCTATGGAATGCACTCCCTATAGACATTTGTGGTTTAACATCTTTACCAGCCTTTAAGAGCCCTTAAGACATGTTTGTTTTAGCCTGGCTTTTAGTAATCTTTGAATGTTTTTAATTGTTTAAACAGTTGGTCTTATTTTGTTTTTGTGGTGTTTATTTTTGTGAACCACCTAGAGCCTTTGGAATCAGGTGGTATATAAATGAAATAAATAATAATAATAAATAAAATAATCAAATCCCCTACCCCCTGCACTGCCAGCTCAGATGTAGGAAATGCCAATATTAACTTCAGACAGAGTTGGCAGCCCTAAACGATGCCCACATATTCCTGCTGGTTTAAAACAACAGCAGCAAATCACTGGTAGAGGCACCTTAATACGTCGCATTTGTCTTCCTTTCCAAGCTCTCTCGAGAGTAGGAATGCATCATAGAGCCCAAGCTAACATCAAATGGCTACCCCTTGCTCAAATGTTTTTCCTCTGCAGTACATTTCCAAGAGGGAGGGAGGCATGCTGCTCCACCCCCAGGCCATCTATGCAGGACGCCTCTTGCCCTTTCCAGCTCACTGCCTTTGGACAGAGAGAATTTGTTATCACAATGTGCTGAGCGGTGGATGAGATGCCAGCTGACTGACGTTTGCCCCTCCCGCATCAGGACCTACCTTTAGCTGTGTACAAATCCACCTCCACAGTGGGATTCCCACGGGAGTCCAGGATCTCACGTGCGTGAACCTTCTCAATAGACATGGTGGAATTGGTATTCTCTGGAGGAAAACAAAAACAAGATCAGATGGATGTCCATGAAGAGAAAGGAGAACGTGGCCTTAGCTTTGATAGTTTCCATTCCTGATCTCATCACTAACTTCCTCTCCTCATTATCACGTACCCCACTCTCAGATTGGACTGAACTCTATGCAAAGCCTCAGAAGGGTGTGGGGAAGGACCAGAGGGTCAAAGAGCCCGATGCCTTTGGCTAGGAAGTGCCAGGAAACCCATAGGAACATAGGAAGCTGCCATACACTGAGTCAGACCACTGGTCTATCTAGCTCAGTACTGTCTTCACAGACCGGCAGTGGCTTCTCCAAGGTTGCAGGCAGGAATCTCTCTCAGCCCTCTCTTGGAGAAGCCAGGGAGGGAACTTGGAACCTTCTGCTCTTCCCAGAGCGGCTTCATCCCTGGAGGGGAATATCTTGCAGTGCTCACACATCAAGTCTCCCATTCATATGCAACCAGGACGGACCCTGCTTAGCTATGGGGACTAGTCATGCTTGCTACCACCAGACCAGCTCTCCAACTCCCAGCTGAACTTCTCTAAGTGAGCAAAGAGGCATCTTTTGAAGTGGTGATTCTCTTATATTTAGCAGGGGAAGAGCATTTGTCCCTATCTAGCCCCAGCACAGCATCCCTCTAGTGCAGTGGTTTCCAACCAGGGTTCCTCCAGATGCTGCTGAACTACAACTCCCATCACCCCCAGCCATAATAAATTGTAGCTGGGAATGATGGGAGTTGTAGTTCAGAAGCATCTGGAGGAACCCTGCTCTAGTGGTTTAGAGGACGTATAAGAAGAACCTTGCTGGATCAAGCCCAAAGCCTATCTAGTCCAGCACCCTGCTTCCCACAGTGGTCCACCCACCAGATGCCTTGGGAAGCCACACAACCAGGAGATGAAGGCATGTTGCCTTTCCTGCCATTGCTCCCCTGCACCTGGTCTTCAGAGGCATCCTGCCTCCTGCAGAGGAGAGCTGGTCTTGTGGTAGCAAGCATGACTTGTCCCCTTAGCTAAGCAGGGTCTGCCCTGGTTACATTTGAATGGGAGACTACATCTGAGCACTGTAAGATATTCCCCTCAGGGGATGGAGCCGCTCTGGGAAGAGCAGAAAGTTCCAAGTTCCCTCCCTGGCTTCTCCAAGATAAGGCTGAGAGATTCCTGACTGCAACCTTAGAGAAGCCGCTGCCAGTCTGTGAAGACAATACTGAGCTAGATGGACCAATGGTCCAACTCAGTATATGGCAGCTTCCTCTGTTCCTATGGTTTCTGTCTTGTTTCTTCTTATACAGTGAACTCTTTTGATACAGAGAACCGTCTTATTTATTTACTTGAACTGTGGTGAGAACTTTTGTTGAAAAGTGGTATATTATATTAATTATTAAGTTTTATTTAGTAGTAGTAGTAGTAGTAGTAGTATTGTAGCTATTAGTGTGCATACATGCACTGCCATAGGGCACATACGTATGTGTACTAAGACAGGGGCTCTCAACCGTGGACTCCCTAATGTTGTTGGACTACAATTCCCATCATCCCAAACCACAAGGGCCAATGTGGCTGGTGACTGTTGGAGTTGTAGTCCAATCACATCAGGGGAGCCAAAGTTGAGAACTCCTGTACTAAGGCATCTAAGAGGGCTAGATTTGCAGTTTACTGCACACGCTTGAACTTTGAAGATTTTGAATGGTGAACACAAAATTGTGCATTCTGTTGTCCTCCGTGCAGCTCTGCCTCTTAAGAAGACAATTGTGGAGGTGATCTTCTTCCGGTTGCATTTTGCAAGATGTTTTTGATGAGACTGCATGCATACATATCAGTCTCACAGCTGCCATGCAGATGAGTCAGCCACTGAAGTGGTGTTGCTCACTGACTGACTGCCATCTCATTCCAGAGCACCACTGGAATTAATTTCCAGAGAAAGCTGTGCCAGGTCCAGAAATGACCAGAGGCCAGCCTGAGGGTTTTTTTTTGTGCCCTAGGTGAAGTCTGACTGTGGCACCCCATTCAAGCCCCGGCTTTAACTTGAACTGTTCAGTCTGCTCATTCACTGGGATGGGCGCGAGTTCAGGATGGAAGAGAGCACAAAACAAGGCAAGACTGGCTTTGCTTACTCGCTCTCCCTTCCTGCCTGTGCTCCCCCACTGGAGAAGAGAGCAAATGGGCACTCCCAACAAGTCAGACATGTCAGTGGAGAGGGAAAGGGTACATACATGCACTGCCATAGAACACATACATATGCGCACTAAGGGAGGGATTCTCCACCTTCGAGAAGAATGTGTGCCCTAGGCGACTGCCTAGGTCTGCTTAGTGGATGGGCCAGCCCTGGAAACAACACCTTCTGATCCAGAAGCCCTTCCCCTAATCCCTGGTGTATCTTTTTCATGCTCTAGGCAGACAGGCTGGGGATGTAGTGCAGATTCTACAGCACACCTGCCTTCTTCCTGGCCAGGCAAGGAGAATCCCTTTCACAAAGGAAAGACACCCTACACATGCTCATGGACAATTTGCCTTTAGAGAAGAGGCACTGTGTACATGTTCAGAGACACTAATGCCAAGATACCAGAGTTTTTGTGCACAAAAATTTGCCATCCTTGGTGTAGAAATGCTCTGGGATGGCATTATGCCACAAAGCCACCAGTCACTAGATCAAGCGTGCCATGAGGCAGAAAATCCAGACAGGGAGGCTATTCCCACGATCAGGCGAAATCGGGCTAGGGGAGCCTAGCCTGATTTCGCCTGACCAGGTGAGCCCGGTGGCCTCCAGGCGGTTAACCCGCCAAACTACCCCTCCCCTTAAACCGGGTTTGTGGAGCGAGCGCTCTGCAAACCCGGTATTTTAAATTGTGAGTTGCCGCGGTGCGGCTATTCACGAGGAGACCCCTGACCACGAGGCTCAAAAGCAGCCTCCCGGCTTGGGGGTCTCTCCAACATGCCCAGCGCGCTTGCGCAGGGCATGCTGGAGTTTCCGGGGGCTGCGCGGCCCCCAAACTCCCCAGCCGGCTCCGTGAAGGAGCTGGCAGTCGTGTGGGTAGCCGCTGTGGCCACCCAGAGCAGACTGCTGCTCGTCTGCGGGGAGAGCAGGCTTAGCCCACTCTCCTCACATACTCTCCCCAGGCTCTTCTCATGGATCGTGAGAAGAGCCTCAGGGCCTTCCTACGTGCTTAGTTTGCACGGTCCAATAAATGGGAGCACCACTCTCTGCCCAGTTAGGAGGTGCCCAGCACTTAACCAGGATTCTGTTTACTGTGTGCTAAAATAATAATAAAAATATCCCAATCCTCCCCACTTACAATTCTGTACCCAAACAATTCAAATTCTGTGCCAAGAAAAGCTGAATTTGTTATCTGCATGAATTATGCAGAATGCACAAAATTGCATAATTTCTTATCTGGCATGCAGTATTCTGCAGTGTTTACCATATTGCATACTTTATTCTAGTTTTGCTACTCACTGGTGGAGGGCAAGGAGCAATGCAGGGCACTGAAGCCCTGGTTCCTGGCCACTAGAAAGCTTAGTTAGCAGCAAGCCTTGCTTTGGAAATTCGCCAAGGCATTGCCCCACACTTCCAAGCACACGTTTGCAACTGTGACAGGTAGAAAGTTGCTTTCTGAAATGGAGTCTGAATTCTGTGCCTGCTCCTATATCCTTCGCTTTTCTGCACTCGTGGAATGGCAACATACTCACAGCCCTGCCCAGGACATCACCAATGACAAGAGTCACGTTTCCTCTGTTCCCCAGCCTGGGCAATTGGGGGGCGGGGCGGTGAATTTCTTGTAATCAGCTCTTTCCATGTGAACTCTTCTCCACTGCATAGCATAGCATATTCATTTAGTTCTCCCCCGCCCACCTTCCCCCCAAAAACCGTTTGCCGCCTGTTACTGTAGCTCAGTGATGGGAGCAGATGCATTACATGCAGAAGGTTCCAGGTTAAATCCCCGACATCTCAAGGTAGGAATGAGAAAGACCTGGAAGGGCTGATGTCATAGTCAGTGTAGACAATATTGAGCTAGACGGGCCGAGAGTCTGACTCAGTAGAAAGCCGCTTCCAGTGTTCCTAAAAATGGCAAATGTTTGCTACCCTGAGCTCTTAAGAGAGAAGGTGAGGTGCAAATGTAAGAAGCAAACAGATATAACAAACACTCATGTGTGCGCGCGTGCACACACACACACACACACACACACACACAAATACACCAGCAAAGCCAAGTCCTTCCCTAGGACCAATGTTCCCTCATGAAGAAATCTTTTCGTTTATTTGTCCTTGCTGGATGTGTACGTTGTAACCACTTTTTAAAGAGGAAGAAGGGAGCAAACAGGCTTTCTCCTACAAGCACTGCAGTTCTCACCACCTCCATTTCATCTGGACAATTGGTATGCGAGAGGTTCAGGGGCTGGTACCTGAGCATTGGAGCTGGTGAGCAGGGGGCACTCTTCCCATTGCTCCTAAAAACCATTGCATTTCCTTAACACCGCCGCTGCTCTTCCTCCATGGATCTCGGCGCACCTCCCATATGATTCCAAAGCAGTTAGCAATGCAAGCAGCTTACAGAGCTAGAGCTACTTAGCAGCAGAACTGCACCACAGCCTTTCAGACAATTCTTTGATCTGGAGACTTCGAGACGACCGAGCCCTAGGGCTGGGATGAGGGAAAGCAAAGTGCTTGCCCACTGACTGCAGCATATTCCCATTTTAATATCTGATTTGGGTCTACTTGTTGACTTGCAGAGGAACTGCCCTGATTGGCTAATGTCTTCTGATCAAAGGCCGTGGGAACAGGTGATGGCATACAGGCAGAGGTGCAGAGGGATGGAGCCATCCTTCCTCCCAGCAAGCTCTCCTTCCAACAATCGGCTGACTTGTTTCCTTGTTCAACGGCCCCCTTCTTAATTGTGGCTAAGCCCTTTGGCTAGCAACAGCTATAATCTGGAAGGAAGAATTAATGTAAGAATGTCAATGCTGTGTTGACCTTAGGCTATGCCAGGAAGAGATTTATGGACACCCCACCACCCGCATTGTGTGTGACGCAGAGAGCAGCCGACTGAAGGAAGAGAAGGGAGAAGGCTGCTGCACCACTGAAGGGCAGGGAAGAAGAGAAATAAGGATGGAGCCTGCCACAGGATGGAGCAGACAAGAGGAGCAGAAGGATACCGTAGGGTGAAGCTTTTCGTCTCCCTTTTGATGCCCAAATCCATAAAGACTGCAGAGACGACATGCCAGGAAAAGCCTCTAGCATCTGGGAGTTTCAGCCAACAAGGCTGGGATTCTCTGAAGCGCACACAGGTCTGCATTCCCCTCCCACCTTCTTCCGCAGTACCTTCTGGTCTAGTATCCCCCCATCAGCTGTTTCAACAGCTGTTCCGTACACTGAAGTGGCTTTTACAGCCTGTCCTATGCGATACCTGTGGGGTGCAGAAACCCAGGACCACAGAAACTTCCCTGCCCCAGAGTCAGAGGGAGCTGCAGTGCTTTGGCATAATTGCATGTGTTTGTCTGTGAGGACTCTGTTAGCGTCAACATCTCTGCAGCAGAGTCCAAACTGTAAGCAATCTAGACAAAATCACTCCCAGCCAGCCACTCATCAGCACTGTTTTCAGCTTTGAATCACTCCAGTTCTGAGGGAGATTAGAGAAAGCTACTGCCTTGGTGTCTGTTCTGCTTTTACCAGCCTCGGGTAAAAAAGGGTCCACTGAAAAGGGTCCTTGCATTCAGAGGACTTCTCCAGGCTGCCTCTCTCTCCCCCACTCTCATGAGTCAGACTTCATCTGTCTCCATCCATTCCTGCCAGATGCGCTCTTACCCTTGGACTTTGGGGCCAAAATCCAGGGTCTCCACACCCCCTAGGGCCCCCCAAATCCTCTTTAGTCTGTCCTGGGCGGTGTGGTTTGTGCCCTCAAGAACCTACATGTTGAAAAATTATGCCTAACTTGCAGTGTGCGTGGGGTGGGGTGGGTGGGCTCCAAAGACCTTTAGGTCCAGGCTCCAAAATTACCTAGGTACACCTCTGATTCCTACCCTCTTTTCCCCATCCCCCTTGCTTCCAAGGCAGCATTGGGAGAAAGCAGAGGCAATGGGCAGTTGCCCTGTCCTGAAAGGAGGTCAGGGCCAGATAAGCAGGGATAAGGGATGGGGCGGGAGTGGTGGTGATGGGGGGGGGAGAAGCACAGCTGGGAACCCAGAGGCAATCACTGGGATCAAGGCTATACACAGTGGAAAGCAGGCTGGAAGATGGTTGGTATTTGTACACACTGCAGCTCCAGTCTGTCCAACTCAAGCACTGCCTCCAGGAGCACTCAGACCACCCAGCATTTTTTTTTTAAATCTCCTGTGTCTGTCTCAATGCCAGTAGGGTACTCTTCTGAGAGCTGAAGTGCACCACAGTCCTAAGGCGAGTGCAGTTAGGACTTCCTTTGCTCTCACTGTGCTCCCTTTGCGACCCCAAAGTGGAGCACAGGAACACCCCACCCCACCCCACACACACCCCATGACCAAAGCCTGGACAGCAGCGGTGTGGAATGGTCTGCAGCCATGCAATACAGTTGCTCGCAGGATGTCTGGATGGTGGTAGGACGACCCAGCCGGATGATGCCCTGGGGTCACAGAGTCCTGCCCCTTGCCAGAGTCCCGTCTCATCTCCCTCAACGAAGGCTTCACCTCAGTGCCCTGCTCCCCACAAAGTGTTGGTCAGATGTCTCCATCGCAGCATCCACAGGGAGGGCTATTTGCAGCCGCCAAATGTGGCGCGCGCGGGGAGCACGGAAGCCAATCAACATCACTATGAAGCAAGTGGGGGGCGGGAGGCCGCGGGGCGGGGGGAGGTTAGAAAGAAAAACATGAAACAATTGGGTGAGGGGAGAGTCAGTATCTTGAGACACCCCAGAAGGATGAGCCTGAAAATCAGGGCTTCGCTCTTGGGGGTGGTGGGGGAGAGGGAAGGGGAGCCACCTACCTTCCTACTAGGGCGGCGGCAGCGGCAGCAGCAGCAGCAGGAAGTCCGGCCGGGGCAGCGCCGCTCAGAGGAGTTGAATGGCGAACTCAAGGATGCGGGACGTGAAGGGGAGCCGCTGTGTCCTCTGAGCCAGTGGCGGCAGGAGGGGCAGCAACAGCAGCAGCGGTGGGATGGAGCCGCCCCTGATAGGGCCCGGGCGGCAGCATGTGACCCAGAGCCGAGATGAGTCAGGGTTTCGAGTGAGCCTTCGCAAACAGCACGTAGAGGATGGAGCGGGCGGGCGGGCGGGCAGGCAGGGGGAGAGGGAGGGGCGGCGGCGGTGGTGCAGAACCGGGACGCTGAAAGCAGCGCACTCAACCAGCTCGGCTTCATTACCAGAGCGCTTTTTTTAATTCACATGCAACAACAAATCACAATCCGTTCCAAGCACCCAGACCTCCCCATCTCCGGGGCCTCCGGCTCTGGGCAAAAGCAGCACAACAGCACCCTTCTGTTGCTGCATGTCCGGGCGGGGGGCGGGGGATGAAATGCTGTGGGTCCAGGGCCCTACAACAAAACGAAGCCGGCTCTGGAAGGCAGCAGCCTGCAGCAGTTTCCCGCTCCAACCGGGATCGAGGATCCGCCAGTAGGCACCCCATGCGTCACTCGGGGGCCTCCTCCAGGGTAGCGTCCTCCATTTCCTGAAGAACGGGGGAAAGAGCAAGTTTAGAAGGCTTCCAAATGGATGTGATACTTTTCTATGGCAAGCAGTCTGACTTGGCACATTCTGTATCCACAAGGCATATCAAGAAATGGGCTGATTCCCCCACCCCCACCGCCCGCTTATCTTCAAAGAGTGGCATAGTCCCCCAAGAAGCTGTCCTGAATACACTCTGTTAAAATGAATGGATGGAAACCCACAGCTCCCATTATAGCAGTCCCTCTTCCTGTGCCTCTTAGCAGAGACTTTGCTTCCAGTCTGCTCAGCCTAGCGCTTTGCTCAGGCAGCTCCTCCATTATCCTGTCCGACCAGGGCCACGTGCTGTGGAATGAAGCTGGGTTTTTAAAAAAAAGTGATTCCATCCCTTTCCTCAGTTTTTTGCTTTCCCTGGGGGAAAAAAGATTTAAAGAATAAAGTTGTCACACTAGTAATGGATACCCAGCTCTGTGAAATGCTAAATATATTCCTATGACTTCCCCTACATTAAATTTGACTTTCTCTCATCCTCATATGAACGCTTCCTTGCTCCTTGAAATATTTAGGAACTCTGCATTTAAGAACTGCTTTGGCTCAGACCATGGTCCCCCTACTACAGCATACAGTTTCTAAGCAGTGGCCAGCCAGTGAGACATTTGTTTATTTATCATTGTATATCCCACTCTTCCTCCAAGGAGCCCAGAGCGGTGTACTACATACTTAGGCTTCTCCTCACAACAACCCTGAGAAGTAGGTTAGGCTGAGAGAGAAGTGACTGGCCCAGAGTCACCCAGTCCCTGCTAATATCATGGCTGAATGGGGATTTGAACTCAGGTCTCCCCGGCCCTAGTCCAGCACTCTAGCCACTATACCATGCTGGCTCTTGACATGAAGACTATGCCCTGTCCCCTGTATCCAATATTCTATTTTTATTTTTACACTTATATCCCACTCTCTCTGAGGAGAGAGGTGTTCAGTATTCAGAGGTATGCCAGTTCTGTATGCAGAGGCTCTATTTAGCAATCATGGATAATAGCCATTGACAGACCTATCTGTCATGCATTTGTCTAATATTATTTAATAACTTGCTGAGCTACTGACAGTCATCACATCTTGTTGCAGTTAATCACAGAATGCATAATTATTTTGCTGAATAACTTCTCTATGTCCTGAATCTACTATCTACTATCACCTTCACTGGGTGACCCCAAGTTCTCCACTCATAACTGCATTTACCTCCTCCACCAAGGCCTAGTCTAAAGGTACATGAGATAGCTACTTTGCTAAAGCTAAGCAGGTCTGTGTCTGGCCTGTGCCAGGATGGGAAACCACCAGGGAACTCCATGTACACTGCCTTAGATTCTAGCATAGAAGGTTGGGATATAAATCATATGTCATTATGATACTCAGTGATCATAATGATACTCAGAACTCTATAACACAGCCACATTTAAAATACTGTGCACAACTCTGGTCATCCTATCTCAAAAAGGACATTAGAACTGGGAAAGGTGACTGTTTTTTTCTAAAGAAGAAAACAGTCAAAGTGATCAAGGGGTTTGGACTATCCAATGAAGAGAATGTTTGGAGTTTGTTTATATCCCACCCTTCTTCTGTGCTAGAATCCAGGCACAGATTCGGTGCTTTTGCCAATAATGCCTTGTACTGAATTGACCTTTAAAAAAAACAAACTGCTGTGGCATCTTGTATGCAAGACCCATTCTCTCATACAATGAGAACAGCATCTCTGTACTAGGGATAGTCCACCACCACCCCTGGCCAACCCATCTTCAGGAATTCTGATAGGGATTTGTTAAAGGGCTCTTTGGAGGTCCAGACTCCTCTTTAAGATGCTTAAGGGAACTTAACCCCCTTTCCTTGGAATGCAACTTTCCCATCCAATATAGGCCCTCTGACTCCCGTATTTCTGCAGTTACTTTACTTTAAATATGTTATGCTATTACACTTAAAGTGAAGTAACTTCATTTGTTTTAGGAGTTACATAAGAACATCCCTGCTGGACAGTGTTCTCTCTAATTTTTTCCATCTGTGTTTGGAATGAGTTTTGTTTTGGGCGGCAGCATCAAGGCAGTGTGTGCACACATGCGTTCAGAGTGGGGCCTTCCTGATTCAACCTGAGCAGGATCTAAAATTGACTGAGCAGACATACAAATACATGTGAGTGCATGCACATGCGCACTCCCTAGAGGGAACACTGCTGCTGGGTCAGGCTCAAGACCCATCCAGTCCAGCATCCTATTTCACCCAGTGGCCCACCAGATGCCTCTGGGAAGCTCACAGGCGAGAGATGAAGCCATGCCCTCTCTCCTGCTGTTGTTCCCCTGCAACAGGTATTTAGAGGCATCTTGCCTCTAAGGCTGGAGAAGGTCTATAGCCACCAGACTAGTAGCCATTGATAGACCTGTCCTGCATGAATTTGTCTAAGCCCCTTTTAAAGCCATCCAGGCTGGTGGCCCTCACCACACCTTGTGGCAGAGAATGCTATAACATAATTATGTGCTGTGTGGAAAAGTGCTTCCTTTTCTTGGTCCTAAACCTCCTGGCAATCAGTTTAATGGGATGACCCCTGGTTCTCGAGTTGTGAGAGAGGGAGAAATGTTCCTCTCTCTCCACTCCATGCATTATTTATCACGTCTCCCCTTAATCGCCTTTTTTCTAAACTAAAAAGCCCCAGGTGTTGTAGCCTTGCCTCATAAAGAAGTTGCTCTGGGGGGAGGGGGGCTGATCATCTTGGTTGCCCTCTTCTGCAACCAAATTATTGTCCAATGCTGAATGTAAGACTGAAAGCTACCAGATTTCCAGTGTCAAGCTCTCCTCCCCTTAGGTGAGGATGATCCAAGCTATCTCTGTTCCTCTGATATTCCCCCTTGTGCCTCACCTGCTCTTGCTCTAGCTCTAGCTCCTTCTCTCTCTCTCTTTCTCTCTCTAGCTCCAACTCTTCTTCCCGCCGCCGCTGCCTTATTTCTTCAGCCTCTGCCCGTTCTTCTTCCTCGTAGAAATCCTTGTCAAGGCGTTCCAGGCGTGGGAGCATCACTAGGACTTCCATCCGGTAATCTCCCTCATCAGAACAAGGATTGTCTAGCAAGACCAGAGCTCGTAACATAGGCAACACCTGTAGCTTTGTCACTTCCTGGAGCTGATCGATTGCATTCCCCCTGCAGCAGTAGGAAAAGGATTATACAATAGGCTCCTGAAGAAAATAATCAATTATAATTGAAAGAAAAAAATAAGTCTAAAATGAAAGGATAAGAATAAACATGGCATAAAAATTAGTAAGCAGGCATGTATGCATTTCTGGGCCCCCCTTATTTAAGGTATTTCCCTCCCTCAAAGATCAGGTGGATCTTTGGTGTCAGAGGTTCTTCCTTTACAGCCATCACCATAACCTGTCATTTCTATACCCAAGGTAGATTCCAGTTCTTCACACACATACCCTGGAATTGGCACCAGAGTGAGCTACAAATGATTGTCACCCTAAGGGTAAAGTAAAGTGTGCTGTCGAGTCGATGTCGAATCTTGGTGACTATAGAGCCCTGTGGTTTTTCTTTCGTAGAATACAGGAGGGGTTTACCATTGTCTCCTCCCACGCAGTATGAGATGATGCCTTTCAGCATCTTCCTATATCACTGCTGCCCAATATATAAAGGTGATTGATTGACTGCTGTTGAAATGCTAGGTTCTCACTTCTCAGATAGACTGTTCCTGTTTATAAGTGCAAGAAACCTACTGGTTGTTGCTATCCAATATCACAGCATGGAGAATTTTTTCATCTCCCTTGATTTGAATACCAGCAATATTCAGTGGCTGAATATGCTTTACAGTGCTGTCATGCTGCAGACCCAGAAACCACAAAAATTTGCAACAATGCCAGTCTGTGTGACCTGCTGTCTTCACTAAGCCTCTAAGCACGCTGGTCTCTGGCTTTTCATCTGCCACCTAAATTATTCCATACTGGGAATAATATATTATGTAATTAATGTTATTTTAATAACTTTTCAATGATCTTGATAACTATTTTGTTCCACTGTTCAGGCTGAACTCAGAACATGTGCCCCTATTGCCCTATCCTAAAGGTAAAGTGTGCTGTCGAGTCGATTTCGACTCCTGGTGCCCACAGAGTCCTGTGGATTTTTTTGGTAGAATACAGGAGGGGTTTACCATTGCCTCCTCCCACACAGTCTAAGATTATGCCTTTCAGCATCTTCTTATATCACTACTGCCCAATATAGTACCAGCGGGGATTCGAACCGCCAACTTTCTACATTTTAGTCAAGCATTTCCCTGCTGCACCACTTAAGGTGGCTATTGCCCTATCCTAGTGACTCTATTATTTATAGAAAATACCTCCAGGAAGATAGAACCTAGTCCAGGCTTTCACCAAAGTCTGGTGTTTGCAGACAGTTGGGCATGGCCAAGACACCACTCTCTCTGTCATCCCCCTGTTAATTTCAAGGAGTCTTTGGTAGAGATCCTGTACCCACCGTAAATTGAGGTACTGAAGGGATTTCAAACTTTCTGAAAAGCCGTCCAGGGTTTCAAGCTGATTGTCACGCAGATGAATGGTTGTGAGTTGCCCCAGGTCCTCCAGGCCCTCTATTTGTGTAATGGAGTTCTGGGCCTAGGATGGAAGATGTTGCAGGGTAAGATCAAGAAACTGGAGCAAGACGAAATGCTGGGGGCGAGAGGCCACAGATCCAGAATACATTCCCACATTTAACAGGGATAAAAAAGAACCTGATAACAAGTCGCCTGCTGCCATTTGAGGCCATCTCTGCAGTAGAAATCTATATCAGTTTTATACCAGTTTAATTATCATGGTTTCCCCTAAAGAACCCTGGGAATTGTAGCTTAGTGAGGGTGCTGGAAATTCTTTATTAAAGTTCCTTAGTTTCCCACATGAGACTAGTCCCCCAGATTCATTTAGGCTCAGCACACCTAAATGACCTTAAAACAGTGGTACATATGGTTACATGCTGGTAACCTCCAGGCTTGACTACTGTAATGCACTCTACGTGGGGCTGCCTTTGTATGTCCAGAAACAACAATTGGTACAGAATGCGGCAGCCAGGTTGGTCTCTGGGACAGCACAAAGGGACCACATAACACCGGTTCTAAAACAACTGCACTGTGCTGCCAATATGTTTCCGGGTGAAATACAAAGTGCTGGTTATTACCTATAAAGCCCTTAATGGCTTGGGTCGAGGCTATTTGAGAGAGCGCCTCATTTGTCATAATCCCTGCCGCCTGTTACAATCTTTTGGAGAGGTCTAGTTATGGTTGTCACCAGCTCGTTTGGTGGTGACCCAGGACTGGGCCTTCTCTGTGGCTGCCCCAGGACTTTGAAATAAGCTCCCTGCTGAAATAAGAGCATCTCCTTCTCTGTTTGTTTTCAGGAAGAACCTCAAGACCCTCCTGTTTTCTCAGGCTTTTAATTAGAATTAATTTTAATAATTAAAAAATGTTTTAATAATTTTATTCTATTGTTTTATTGTCATGTATTTTAATCTGTGACTTTTAAATATTTTAAATTTTGTACACCACCTAGAGATATAAATTTCAGGTGGTATAAAAATATGATAGCTAGATAGATAGATAGATAGATAGATAGATAGATAGATAGATAGATGCATGCTTCACCCTCCCATCTTGACACATCCTTCTGTGCCACCAGGTATTATTGGACACAGAATTGTAGAATCCAACTATGCCATTTCTATGCTCATTGATATCAAGGCTTGTCAGAGGATTTAAAATAGTTTTTGCTGATTACATAAAATGTGAAAACAAGGATACAGTTATGTTCTTGCTCCTTGACTTGTCTTGTATCTAGTCATCATCATTTCCCAAGCCAGCTAAATCTGCCGTGTCAGGATTTGATACTCACAAAAGGTGTATTTTGTCTCCATTTATATCCTATCCCCCATATCTTATTCTGCGTGGCTTACTGGTGGTTTTCCTGCTGTATCATCACTACATCCCTGTTAGATAGGTTAGGCTGCTGGGAGAGAGACTTGCTCAAGATAATCCAGTAAGTTTTAGGGAAGCCAGAGAGGGGAACTGAACCGAAGTCCCCCTGATCCAAATGTATTTACAAAGCCAGACTAGCTTTAGCTGGACTATTTGTCAAGTCATTCCATTGCCTAAGTCAGAGTCTACAAACAGGATTGGAATCCAGAAGTATTTGGGAAGCCAGGCGCCAGCATCAGGATGGATTGCTGGGGTTTGGTGGTCTGAATTACCTACACTACTCTCTGAAACACAATCATTGTGGGGTCTGAGTGCAGGTTGTCTTACCAGATATAGATTTTTGAGCTTTGGAAGGCAGATTCCAGCTGTAGACTTTAAGCTATTATTCCGCAGTTCCAGCGAGTACAGATTTGATAACTTGGCTGGATCTAGTCCAGATATTATCTCAATTTCATTCCCTGGATGTCAGAAGAATAGAAAATGATGAAAGGATTAATTCCTTTCAGGATGTTTTTCCAAAGAAAAAGTGGAAAAAGTTTCCCTCTGGGTTTAAAATAAATCTTGAGTGTATTCATCTCCACCCACCCACCTTTCAGGTTGATGCTGGTCAAGCGTGGGTGGTTAATGCCAGTGGTGTCCTTGAGATGGTTACTGGCAAAGCTGGCAATCTGCAGATATGGCAGCTCTTCCATGCTGGCACTAGTTAGCTGATTGCCATCCACTTTCAGCCACAGCAAGTGTGTGAGACCTGCCAATGGAGACAGGTCTCGGAGTAGGTTGTCTGACAGGTCTACATAGCGTAAGTGGATGAAGCTCTGGATGAGGGTGATGTCTGTCAGTTCCCTGCCACAGGACAAGGATGGGAAACTATTATTCACCAGTACCAGTCTTCTAGCACTTCTCCCCAACTCAGTCCCATTTTTCCAGGAAGGCTGATAAGGGAATTAAAATCCTTTGCAGGCAAATGGGACCCCTGCCCTTCGTGGATTGGTGCACTCACTTTTCTTTGACTTCTAATTTCACAAAGGCATGGGCCAGGCCATTGCCAGTTTTACACAAAAGCGAGAGGCCTTCCTTCAGATGATCCTCAGTGAGAGGGTTTGAAACTTGGGGCTAGGAGGGGGGAAAACACAGTCAAAAAAGGAAATCAGATAAAATTGAGGTTGTCAAGTCACAACCTGGAGATTCTCCCAGTAGTACCTTTAGATTTGCCCCATCTAATTTTTAAACAGGAGACGAGGCAGCAGTGGCTTTTCTATGTATCACCACCAATCATTTTGTCTGCTTCCTCTCCCACCTATTATGTGACACATTGGAAGTCCTGCTCACTGCATCAGATGGGGGTGGGGGTGGGCGATGACCAAAAAAAAAAAAAAGGCTGAGTGGAGGGGGGACAAGAGTGAGCCTAGCCATCTCCTGTCTCCCAACTCTGGCAAATGTAAAAGGCAGGCAGGAAAAAAATTTGAGCTGTGATCTGGAAACCCTAGATAAAATCAGAGGGGTCCATCATCCTTTACAGAGATGTCCTGCCCCTTTTCAAACACATAGAAGCACTCTACTTCTAAGAGGAATTAACCTGTCCATATGCTGCTCTCCCCTAATTGTTTATCTTTCCCCAGTTTTTTGTTTTTTGTTTTGTTTTTTAGAGTGTAAGTTGCTTTGGATGAGGCACTTCTGTATCATTTGTAAAACACCCCAATCTGGGCACCATCCAGCCACATTTACTCTTTTAAATCCCATTGATTTATGTGCTAAAGGGTAAGCTTGTGTTTAAATTTCTCTCACTCATGTTAATTCATTGAATGTTACTTGAAAGGGCCTAACGTTATCAGTATTGTGTCTAAAAATAGGCATAATATAACAAATAATAATAACCCTTTACCTCTTCTTCCTCCTCTTCTGCTGCTTCCTTCTCTTCCCCTTCTCCCTCTTCTTCCCCTTTATTTCTAGCCTCTTCTTTCTCTTCTTCAGCATCGTAATCATCTTCAGGATCCTCATCTGACATCTTCAAAGGCTTGTATGTTTCAGTCTACAAACAAAACTAAAAGTGAATGTCAGCAGCTGGCCAGAGAAACACACCTCATTCTTGTAGAATACAGAGGGGGATCCGAGTATCCATCTGGTTCTGGTGGCAGAAGAAGTATCCCCTTGCCCCACCACTAGATCGCCATGTCTCACAACTTGCAGGGCAGTGGCAAGGAGCCTCCCATAGGGAACCCGCTGCAGCTCCTTTGGCCCTTGGATAATGGGCCAGCAGCTTGAGTCTACTGTGTTCATGCAGCCCTTACGCTCTGGTGTCACACGGGCTAGAATCCCTCCGGTGCCCTGGTCATGACTGCAAGAAGTCTCAGAGACATCCATCAGAGGGCAACCAAATTCCTGAAACTGACAAACAGAGACATAGCCAGACTGGAGTGGGCCCTGGGACAGAACGTGAAGATGCCTTTGTGGCCGCCGCCACCTTCAAAGAGGCACAAGAGGGAGAGCAAAGAGTACGCTGTCACCCAGCCAGTGGGCTCCCTCCTTCAGGGGCCGCGCAGGGACATTTCTCTCCCCACCCACCCCGTTTAATTGTAGCTATGCCCCTGCTGACAATCCTACATCTCCAGGGGTGTAGCTATAATTGAGCAAAGGGGTTCAAAGAACCTGGGCCCCCCCGGCTCCAGAGGGCCTCCCATCTCCACCCCTCCCTATTTTCTTCCCTGTTGACTCCCTCACTCCGAGGGGCCGCCGGAGAGAGAGGGGCGAGCACGGGGGCCCCTCTCCCCTAGCTACGCCCCTGTACATCTCTGTGATTTGGTCTCCTCTTTTATTATAACGGTGACCAGATGAAAAGGAATCAGAAGCATCTTTATTACCGCCTCCGACCAGAAGAAAGCTGCAGGGGAGGCGTGCAAGGCTGTTGCACATCCAACAGGCATGCAGGAAAGTGGGGTTGGGGTGGGGGAACGGGAGGTGCTACTTGGGGGTGGAGAGAGAGAGAGAGAGAGACTGCCTTGCTGAGATCCTTCCCATCTTTTACATCAGTCTTAAAAGTAGAGGAGGAGGACCGCTGCTCCGGGGGCACCTGGGCTCCCTCGCTCTCCAAAGCCGACAGAACCCCCTCTCCCTCCACCAAAATATTTTCTATGTGCCCTGCCCCTTCCTTTCGGGGAAAGAGAAGAAGAAGAAATAACAAGCCCCCCACCGAGGAGGCTCTCGGAGCGGCGGCAGCAGCAGCAGCAGCAACTCTGGCCAAGGAAAAGCAGGAGAGGCTTCGTTACTTCCGTTGCTATGGTTACTGGAGGCAGGTGAGGAGGCGGGGACTATTGCCTCGAGCTCTGCTCCCCGGGCGACGGCGGGTTGATTGACAGCCAGCCCCCCCCCCGCACCTGCTGGGGTCGAGTTGTGGAAACCGACAGGGGGCTAAGGCATCGTGGAAGCGGAGTGGATGAGAGGGAGTCGTGATTTGCGTAGTAGATAGCCCTTTCTTCTTTACACCGATAAGAAGGAATGGGGAGGGGGGAACCGGAAGGAGCGGATGAGAGCATGACTCATCATTCTGCTGCTCCAAAGAGACAAGTGCCGGGAAATCGAGGCATAGTAGTGGCTGGGCACCTTTTGCGGGCGCTAGAGGCGTTGCTGGAAAATGCAGGGTAGCCAGATGCAAAGGAGGAAGCAGGATTTCTATAGCTTCGAAATGTGTCCAGAAGAGGACATTGTGGCCAGTGCAGCTTGTCATAGAAGAGTGGGGGAAATGGCCCCTGCCCAAATCACCTTTTCGCCACAGAGTTATTAAAGTGCTGCTGTTTCCCTTTGTGTCTGACATCAGTGTGCTCCTCTCCAGCCTACCATTAATCTGGGTACACGGCTTTTGAAACATTGCTCAGAGAGTACTTTCCTTATTCCTTCTCTGTTATGGAATTCTGGTTATTGGGCATGGCGGAAGGCTTGCACTCTGGAAGTGTGAACCTTTTTAGATTGTGAGCCCTTTGGGGACAGGAATCCATCTTATTTGTTTATTATTTCTCTGTGTAAGCCACCCTGAGCCATTTTTGAAGGGCGGTATAGAAGCTGAATTTATAATAATAATAAATAATACACTGGAACATCTGCAAAAAATGCAAGCTACCTGTAGCCAAAGACTGGACCATAAAATAGAAAAAGTTATAGAAAATGAAGATGTAAAAATATTATGGGACTTCCGACTACAAACAGACAAACATCTGCCACACAATACACCAGATATAACTGTAGTCGAGAAGAAAGAAAAACAAGTCAAAATAATCGACATAGCAATACCAGGGGATAGCAGAATAGAAGAAAAAGAAATAGAAAAAATCACCAAATACAAAGATCTACAAATGGAAATTGAAAGGCTGTGGCAGAAAAAGACCCAAATAATCCCAGTGGTAATTGGCGCCCTGGGTGCAATTCCAAAACACCTTGAAGAGCACCTCAACACCATAGGGGCCACAGAAATCACCATCAGCCAATTACAAAAAGCAATTTTACTGGGAACAGCCTATATTCTGTGACAATATCTATTATAATAATAACAGCAACAATATTGATAATAAAATTCAGCCATCCCATGTCCTTGAGAAGGACTCGATGTCTGGATAAAACAAACCAGTCAATAACACCTGACTGTGTAAACAACAAACAACAACAACAATAATAAATAATAGAGGGCAGCCTAGGAAACACCCCATAAGGGTGTTTCCTAGGCTGCCCTCTCAGTTATTTATTATTATTGTTGTTGTTTACTGTGCTGGCTCTACTGTGCTGGCACCACTGCTGCCTCAGTGGGATGCGTACCTGCATTGCTGGTGTAACTCTAGCTAACAGAGGCCCCAGAATAGGACATGGGACATGGAGGACCTGGCTTGTGCCAAAGCCTGTATTTAGCGGAAGCTCACCAATGAGGCGAGGTGAAGAAATGGCCTCTGGTGGCACCTGTGCCCTGAGGCATCGAGTGCGAGCGTCCTGTCCTGTCCTCCACTGCCCACAAGCGTTACCTCATCTGCCTTGCCGCTCCTCGCAGCTGCCACTAGTTTGCCCGTGGGCATCTCCCAGCTATTGGTTTGCTAGCCAACTGGATGGCTTCCTTCCTTTCTCACTCCAAGCAAGAGAGAACGGAAATCATCCAGGAGGCTAAGGAATCACCCGCCAACTTGTCAGCAGACCGTGGGTGCACTTCGGAGAGCCATACCCCCTGACACCGATGTGCTGGCAATATACTGGTGCTCCCTGACCACCTATGTGCTGGTATGCACTGCCCGCTGGCCAGTTTGCAGGCGGTTCACTAGCTGCCCAGGTGGTTTCTTTTCTTTCTCTTGCTCTGAGAGAAAGGAAACCATCCAGGTGGCTAGTGAACCACCTGCAAACTGGGAGATGCTGACAGGTGGTAGGGCCCTGCTGCTGATGCGCTGACATCGGGAGGTGTAGCTGGCATCAGGGCATGCACTGCTCATTGGCTAGTTTGCAGTGTGTCGATATCGAGATGTGGCCGGCATTGCCCTGGGCAGCACCAGTACTCAAGCTGGCAGTGCCTGTACACTTTCCAGGCTCTGGACATTCCTGCAACAATTGCATAATATGATTCTGCAGAGCCACCTAATGGCACAGCTGGGAAATGACTTGACTAGCAAGGCAGAGGCTGCCAGTTCAAATCCCCACTGGTATGTTTCCCAGACTAGGGAAAACACCAATATCGGGCAGCAGCAATATAGGAAGATGCTGAAAGGCATTATCTCATACTGCATGGGAGGAGACAATGGTAAACCCCTCCTGCATTCTACCAAAGACAACCACAGGGCTCTGTGGGCACCAGCAGTCAACATTGACTCGACAGCGATCCCAGGATACCTCCCTCCTTGCCAGGGGCGTAGCAAGGTTGGAGGGGGCCCAGAGACAAGATTTTAAAATGGGCCCCTCACTGATATACACACACAAACACACTTCACAATATATAGTGCACTCACACTCACATCCCCATTATGAATACGGTGAAAATCTAGAACACATTGAATCTAGTTTTTTTTACTCTCTGCTCCTGCCGATCTCCAAGAGACTCAACATAATTCACAGGGGGTGCAACATGGGCGGGTGGGGAGTCATGTGATGTGCCTCTGGGGGGTCCCTCGAGGCAGTGGGGCTCCAAGACGACTGCCTCTCCTTGCCTAATGGTAGTTACGCCCCTGCTCCTTGCCCACATAGGAACTGCTGACAAAGAGACCATAACTCAGATGACAGAGTGCACAGCATGAAGCTGTACCTCTCTGGCCTCCTGTCATGAAGACTTAGAGCACACCAAGGTAAGCCTTGGTGATGGGAATGCTGGCAAAAGAACATTTTGCATAGAAGGGTGGCACCTTGCATAAACAGCCTGCTGCCCTCAGAACATATATGGGGAAAGCATTTTGCAAACACTGGTCTCCACAGAAGTCTCATTCCAGGTATTTTCATTTATTATTATTTTTTATTATTATTTTGCATTTATATCCCACTCTTCCTCCAAGGATCCCTGAGCGGTATACTCCATACTTGAGTTTCTCCTCACAACAACCCTGTGAAGTAGGTTAGGCTGAGAGAGAAGTGACTGGCCCAGAGTCACCCAGCAAGTCTCATGGCTGAATGGGGATTTGAACTCGGGTCTCCCTGGTCCTAGTCCAGCACTCTAACCACTACACCACTGCTGGCTCACGCTAGGAGGACCCCAGTCACAAGCATCCACCTGGTTTACCACCCCAGTTGGGGATGCAAGGGCAATGCATCTTGGGCTGGTAAACCAATCACCTCACATTCTCAAAGTACCCATGTTGCACATGTCTCTCATGTCTTCCTTCCAGACTTCAGTGCTCTCAGCTGTGTCTTGGCTAATCAGTCTTCCTTCCCTCGACAGCTCCGAGCAGTCTTTCCCACACAGGAGACACAGGGTTACTCTGATCCCTGGAGGTGAAGGCCAGGCAGGCACCCCACTCCAAGCACTGCTGCTGCTGCTGCTGCTGCTGCTGAGCCCTTTTTTACTTTTCAAGATTGCAGCCTGGTCACCCAGAGCACAACAAAGAGTCACTGCCCACAGAGTGCAACTCCCCACAGGTGACAGGAAGATATCGTCGTCGCAGTCACCCTCTTCTCTTTTTCAACAAGGAGCAGGCTCACTGGCTGGAACAAGCAAGGGCATGGCTGCAGGGGCACTCAGATGTCACTCCTTCCACACCATCACTTGCTTACAGTTCTCCGTTTTTAGCTTTTTAAATCACTTTTTAAAAAATCAAATTAAAAGTTATCTTAAATGTGGTTTCAGCCTCGTATTTTAACTTAACTTGTTTAACTTTATTAGTCTTATTCTATATGGTATCTGTTATATTCATGTTGTAAGCCACCCCGAGCAGTAGTGCTCTAGAAGGATGGGGTATAAATATGTTTAATAAATCAAATAAAATGCAGACGTTGCCCATGCATCCAGGTCTAGAGGCCGTGTGGTGTTGCTGCTGCTGACTTTTGCTTGTTACTCATTCTCTACCTCTCAGTGCTCTCAAAAGGCAGCTCCCTAAAATAGGTGCAGAGGACAAGGCTCTCCTTCATGGAGGATAGGGCTTTCAGTGGCTACTAGCCTTGATAGCTGTATGCTTCTATCTATCTATCTATCTATCTATCTATCTATCTATCTATCTATCTATCTATCTATCTATCTATCTAACATATTTTTATACCGCCCAAAACTTTACATCTCTGGGTGGTTTACAACCAGATAAAAACAAAGGTAAAACATTAGTTAAAAACAAAAACAAGAAATTTAAAACACAGCAATTTAAATTTAAAAATACATCTTCTAAAAACATTAAAACAATATCAGTTAAAAGCCTGTGTGAACAGATGTGCTTTTAAAGACTTTTTAAAAATTGTCAGAGATGGGGAGGCTCTTATTTCACTAGGGAGCACATTCCAAAGCCTCGGGGCAGCAACAGAGAAGGCCCGTCCCTGAGTAGCCACCAGACCAGACGGTGGCAAAAGCAGACGGACCTCTCCTGATGATCTCAATGGGCAGTGGGGTCCATCTGAATTAGAGGCGGAATTCTAATCCATCTGAATTAGAGGCGGCATGGCCCTGAACACCAGATGCTAGGGAACATCAACAGGGGGCGGGAGTGGTTCCCCTCTTGTCCCTGCCACTCTTAGGCTTCCCAGATGCACCTGGCTGGCCACTGCATGAGGCAAGATGCTGGACTGGATGGGCCTCTGGCCTGATCCACCCAGGCTTCTCTTCTCTTCTCCATGTGTCCTATTCTTTGCAGATCACAAGAGAAGCCCAGCAGCAGTGACCAGTGTGATTCCATCTCCATCACTTTCGCGTTGCCAGCCGACTTGTGTCAGACCCTGTAGTTTTGCTACCGTAGCTACATAACAGACGTCATGTAACCAGCGCAGCCAGATGCAACCAACACCTGCTATCTTGCTGTCTGTCATGCAACTTGCAAAGGCACAGGAGCCCTGCTGGAGTGAGAGGGTTGGTAACATTACCCACATGTCTTTCTTTCAGGTGCTGCGCCACTGCAGATGCTCTTGAATAAAAGGATGGGGAAGGGGGCATACACATACCCTGCATAGGGGAACACTTGACCTCAGAGCTCTAGGGATAGCAAACTGAGCTTCAAGGACCACTTGATGATCGTGAAGGATGTCCTTCCATGCCATGGTCCGTTGGCACCTCTAAAGTGCCCCCTACAGGTGAGCAAGCTTCCTGCTCCTTCCCGTTTCCCCCCACCTCACCATCACCTGATGATCGTGAAGGATGTCTTCTCATGCCATGGTCTTGTGATACATTTCCAGTGCTCCCTGCAGGTGGGCAAGGTGCCAGTTGAGGCCAACTAGGTGTCTGTCCAGGTCCTGTGGCTGTTGCTGAAGACCTGCACGTCAGCTCAGGGCATGCTGCACATAGCGGATGTGACTAATGAGCTTGCTTTGTGCTGTGCTCACCCTGAGCACTATTCTTCCTCCTCCTCCTCCTCCTCTTATGCTGGACTGCTATAAGATCCCAACTACATTAGGCTGGTGTCACATAGATGCTGGCCTAACTAGGGTATAGGATTGCCTGCTGAGAGGTCCAGAAGCTGAATGCCCATTCGATGCATGCCTCCCTTCTTACTGTACCTTGTGCCGATGCCATTTTTAAAATCAGTTGGAGTGTACTGTTTTTCCATGGTGCTGTGCCCCTCAATTTACTTGTTACAGCGGCTGCTATATTAAGACACGGTTTTGTACATTGCCTTAGTACTATGATTGTTTTGTCTTGGTTTTTATCTGGTGGTGTTCTTGTTATGGAGAACACAAATGAAGAATTGCATCTTCTTTAGTAGTGAAGAGGCATTTGTGGCAGGTGCAGCAGCTTCTGCTTTCTGGCAGGACAAGTCACATATGTTGAAAGTCCTTCTCCTGCACAACCTTGGGACGGGGGACCTCTCTGCCTCTGCATTTGGTCATCCAACCCCAACCCCCAACATCAACTCCTTGCCAATGTGATAATATTCATTGTGGGCCGTTCCGAGGTTACTCAGATGCTACAAGAATCAGAAGAGGAGGCAGATGGGAAATGGCAGAGTGAGGAAAGATGGCAGAAGTGATGGGAAGAAAAGTGAAAGCTGGATGGTGCCAGAAGTGAGGGTGGATGGGGGAAACGCTATCCCCTAACCTTGGATCTCAGGCGTCAACAAGGTGTAGGAAGAAATCTCCCTCCCACGCACATTGATTTCCCTGAGTGCTTCCCCTTTCTCCATAGAAGTCAAGGATGTTGTTTTCACTCCATCAACTTATATCGATTAAATAAAAGATTCAGAAATCCGAGGAGCTGATGGTTATACAGGACATACCAGTATCCATTACAGACCCTCACAGCCTCCGCTAAAGCCAGAAAGCCATTGGCCCAGAATCCAGTAAAATCTATACCACTGCTGATGAAGAGAAGCTCACACAGAATTTTTTTAATTAACCAAAGAGTTGGTAAAAGAGGACATTCTTACAGAAAAGGGCATTGACTAGTACTACTACTAGCTTGTTCTCACTTTCTCACCCACCCCCCCAAAAGCTGGCTTTTCCACAGACACAAGGGCCTCTTAGACATTTTTCTAGGTCATTGTTGCTAATTTTAGTCACTGGATTTGAAGATGGAAGGATTTAGCAAACATGTGCTTTTAGGGTTTATATGAACAAACAATAAGCTATCCTTTCCTTAAAGTGGAGTTATCTCCAAACCATTCTTATTTATATATTACAGTTTGCTACTTCTGCTTGTAATGTGCACATCTCCTTTAGTTACTTTTGCAGTCCTGAGCACCTCATAACATTAGACCTTTGTCAGACTGCTACTTGGAACTCTTCTACCTCTTTTTATTTTATTTTATTTTATTTTATTTTATTTTATTTTATTTTATTTTATTTTATACCACCCTTCTAGAAATGGCTCAGGTCAGTTTACATAGAGAAATAATAAATAAGATGGATCCCTGTCCCCAAAGGGCTCACAATGTAAGAAGAAACATAAAATAGACACTAGCAACAGTCACTAGAGGGATGCTGTGCTGGGGGTGGGTAGGGCCAGTTACTCTCCCCCTGCTAAATAAAGAGAATCACCATGTTAAAAGGTGCCTCTTTGCTCAGTTAGCAGGGGCCATTTTATTAGACATAAAATCAGCAGCTTTGCCTCAGCCAAAGCCTCCTTCATACAAAGAGTATCACAG
The DNA here is from genome assembly GCF_027244095.1 of Hemicordylus capensis. Taxonomy (NCBI): domain Eukaryota; kingdom Metazoa; phylum Chordata; class Lepidosauria; order Squamata; family Cordylidae; genus Hemicordylus; species Hemicordylus capensis. The sequence continues at coordinate 164,012,561 of NC_069658.1, forward strand.
CAAGTTACGTGGAGGAAGTGATATGGAAGCCCCATCTGGATTAATGAGATTGCTGCTAGGAGGTATGCTTTCTCAGGTTCTCCTTCTGAATGACAATGGAGCATGGAACTTATTGTGAAAGTTCTTTATGCTCAGACAGAAGAGGGCATTCAAGCACATCTAAACTAAGGCTTACATTGGCACTTAAGGACAGTGGCTGACACACAGAGTAAGGATGCACCATTGCTATAAGAGAAGAGTTTAACATAACTTCACAACTAACTGCACCAGTACAGCAGGGAAGTGGCAATTTCTGACACTCTTCCCTTCCCCAGGAAGCCCTCTTTGCCACCTGAAAATATGCCCCTGAGGGCTGTGCAACCCTCGGGGCATATTTTCAGGTGGCAAAGAGGGCTTCCTGGGGAAGGGGAGAGTATCAAAAATTGCCACTTCCCTACTGTACTGGTGCCGTTAGTTGGGGAGTTTTGGGGTGGCACAGAGGGTTTCCTGCAGGAAGGGGAAGGCATCAAAAATTGCTGTTTCCCTGCTGTACCAGTGGAGTTAGTTGAGAAGTTCTGTTAGGCTGCTTTCTCTCTGCACCAGTGCATCCATGCTCAGTACATCATGAGTAACTTTTCATTCATTTCAGTGAGATTACTCATAAGAAATTTAGCCTGGCTATCGACCGCCATATTGAGAGATTTCCCCTTAGAGCAGGTGGAACCTTGTGGACGACCCTTTCCTTCTTATTATTTGATGCAGTTATAACCAGTTGCGTTTTGACTCTTTTTAAAATATTAGTTTGGGTGTTTTCAATCAGCTACAGTACTTACAAAACTGAGAGGGCTACCCTCCCCCTGTCTCTGTAAGAGAGAAGATACAAGCCCCAAGCTCTGCCTCCAGCAACTGGACAGAAAGAGTCATCCTCCTCATAACAACTGTGTTGAGCAGAAGGAACCTTCACAGGAAGATCCAAGTTCCCTTTATGGGCACTGAAGATTGAAATCAGCTGCATTTCTAAATATCCCATTGGGAAGTGCTCAGGCCACACCTCCTTTGTGAACTCTGCCCAAGCTTCAGTTGGGTCCTCCTGGTGGCCAGCTACGTGGTACTATCTGGGCTTAAGTCCAAGGCCTTCTGTCCTTCATTTACACAACACAGTGACATTTTTCATCCTTGCAAACTACTGGCTGCTGTTATATAAATAGAAGTCAGATATTAGCTTTCTGTGTTTCAGGGGCAGAATCGATCAAACAAAACTGTTTTCCATCTATAAATGCTTTCCACATTCTCTATAGCCATCTCTTCTGATGGGTTGGATCAGGGTTGATCTGATTTAATTGGACCAGTCCTTCAGGGCAGGCCGATGCGCCAAGTCCAGAGCGGAGGGTTGGACTAATCACCAACCCTAATTGGTAGACCTGCATTCCCTGGAAAAAGCTCCATTCTGAGGCCTGTTTTTCCAGCAAAACAGGCCTCAAAATGGCGTGTGAATCAACCAGATTGATTCAGGTCAAATTGGGGGTGATTCTCATTGACCCTGAATCGGGCCCTCTATTTTGAGGGTGATTCAATTCGAGGTCTAATTGATTCAAAGTTGAATTGAATTGCACATCCTAATGAATATGTTCTGTTAACTTTTGGTTTCGTTTTCTATTCCCCTCCTCTATCCCTTGCGTTTATATCCAGTCTCCTCCTCGCTCAGATCTATTCCATCCCCCAAATCCTTTATTCATTCATTGGCCTTCTTTAGCCCAATTCAGACATTATGCTGTACAAGTGTGCAGATATCTGTACACTTGTACACATGTTTGTGTGAATTACTGTACCTGATTTCATTTTAAAAGTGAACCTGGATACAGGCCCTTCAAATGCATGGTACAGATAGCAAGTCTACTGCTATACATGTGTTAAACATGCTGTTATGATTAACATTCATTATATCTTTGATATCATATATACACACACACACACACACACACACACACACATATATATATATATATATATATATATATATATATATATATATATCCAATTTAAATGAAAACATCTGATTATTTTTTAAACACCATTGATTTTTATCAGCCCTGGGTTAGAATTAAAATGTACAACCTTTTGGCTCATGTAATGGTTATGAAATCATGCACTTTCCCTGTTTCCAAGTGTTACAACCTAGAATTCCTATCTGGCCTTTTAAAAGTTATAAAGCTAAGATGTGGCTGCTGTTCCTCCTCTCTGCAAAAAGGATATATAGTGGTGGTAGATACACATTAGGACCATGGCACATGGAGAATGTGCTTTCCCCTGTGCTGTTTTCCTACCAAAAATATCCTCTTCTTCCCAAAATGCCTATTTGCCCTCCAAGCAACTCTGTGCAGCATGATAATTTGCAGAATAAAGAAAAATGAGTTAGACATTTTTCACATACCCTAAAGCCCATGTCGTGTTGAACATTTGTACAACAACAGGCGTAGATGGGCACACAGGTACCGTTATTCACATACTATGTTGAACACAGACACAGCAGTACATTTCCAATCAGTGCCATGTGGTTGAGTTGGCCTGTACCCAGGTTCACCTTTGAAATAAATGCAGGTACAGTCATTCACAGAAAAATATGTATAAGACACCTGTACACATGATGTCAATATAATGTCTGAATAGGGCTCCAGAAAATGGAAGATCTCTTAAAGGAGATGCTTGCTCTGATCTAGAACCAGTCCAGCCTCAGAAATGTGTTTACCCTTGACTAGTTCCAAGATGTGGATGCGGCTGTGCATACAATGCACACCTGACTGAAAGTAATGCAGTGTGGATATAGATGACATTCAGAAGCATATCTGACTTATGCCTGTGGTTCTTGATCCAGCAAGTAATATATGTGCAGAAACCCAGGTGTGGATTTCTTCAACCTGATCAAGGTGAGAATTTTGTGAATAATTTCTAGTGAATTATTATCTGCCCCATGAACCCACAAGACTTGTGATTTCTTCTACTTGGAATATTTTTCTTAACTTGCAGTTTAATTTGTTGGCAGGATGAAATGTGTCCGCTATGTGTTGTTTTTGCACAAGTATTCCTGTTATGGGAGCTGTATACTGATAATTTATCTGTTATTTATCTGTATTAATGTGGAATTGACAGAAGCATACTTTATTATTTTAGTGCAAGTAGAGTTTTATTTTTGCTTAGTTTCTCCAAAGTTGATCTATTTTTAATTAAATAATTTGTCAAACTGTGTGTAATAGAAGTTCTCCTTAGTTTTCCTTTGAGATGAACAATTTTTTAAAAATGCAATCAAAAGAATATGGAATAGCAACAAGAATTCTGGTCGAGGGGAACCTGGTTTTCAGAGCAATCAGAACTCAGGGCATATGAAATTGAGGGTACTTGGATAAATGGCAAATTATGAAAACCACATCTTGGCTTTTAGCCACATGAGGGAGCTCTAAGACAGCTTTTTTTCATGACTGTCTGAAAATAAGGTGATGGTAGCCTAAGGGACTTCCCCAACAACATATTCAGAGGGTATTTCCAGATATGGGTTTATTCCAACACAAACACTGATTTTCCTAACACCAATTTTTGGAGGGAGAGGATCCAGACGGTATGCTTCACATCCTGTAATTCTTGCCAATCTGTGAAACACTAGGGTCTTTTCATTACTACATTTATTTGAACTTGATAATCAAAGTGGAAAAAGTTGTGCAGGAAAAGGTGCAGGAAAAGGGCAATAGAACAACCTGTAAAAAAGGGGGTTACCTGCATAGATGGGGACATGTAGGAAAGTTGGTTCCCATGGGTACATCCTGCATGCCCCCTTTCTTCTGCACTTGAAGAATGCACTTCTCTTCCAGTTCTCATTTTGCACAGTCCATTTTACTGCAGTTATTATTGCAATTCACTCTGCATGGGGCTGCCCTTGAAGACAGTTGGGAAGGTTGAACTGCCACAAGGATGCTCATGGGTTCAAGTCACTTCACTGATCACCAATCTGCTTCCAGGCTAGTTTCAAAGTGCTGGTCTTGATCTTTTAAGACCCCATATGGCTTGGGGCTGGGGACTGGGGTATCTGTCGGACAGCATTCTCATACACAAATCTGCCAGGGCCCTTCATTCAGCACTTTGGACCCTGCTTGCAGCCCTGCCACTGACTGAAATGTGGTTGGTGGGGACTAGAGACCTGGCCTTTTCAGCCCCTTGGCTTTAGAACATCTCCCCAGAGGAGCTTCACCATGCTCCCTTCTCTCAGGGTTTTAAATAAGCACCTGAAAATCTATCTTTTTAGTGAGACTTTTTAGTGTCTTATCTGCAGCTATGGTTTTTTAAATTTATTAATTCATTAAACTCTTAATTTTCAGCTTTTAAAACTGGTTTTAACTGGGTCCTGTTCTTGGTTATTTTATAAATGTTATGCTGTTCTATTATGTTTTATCCTGTTGACTGTTTTACTATTTTTGTCAGTCACCCTGAGCAGTATTGCACTGGAAGGGTGGGATATAAATATTTTAAATGTTTATTTTTTTTAAACCGAGGCCGGTGTGAGCAATATTATACTCTTCCAGCCCTCCCCACCCTTTAAATTTCATTTACTTTTTTTTTTTTTTTTTGGCATGTTTGTGCTTGGTTTTTAGGTGGGAAAATCTTATACCACTCCTGAGATTGCACACACACTCTCTCTCTGTCTCTGTCTTTCCAGATGGAGGTCTTTTTTGTGTGAACATCCACTAGCTTATGCAAAAACTGCATAGGCAGTCATAGATGGGTGGTCTATACATAGCAGTTCTTGCACTAGCTCAGTAGCCCCATGGGGCAGGGATTCCCAATCAACTGCTGAGAGCCCCAAATCTCATCAGCTGTATTCTACCAAAGACAGCCACATGGCTCTGTGGTTGCCAGGAGTCGACACCGACTGGATGGCACCCTCATTTCTCCATGACCTTTTCCAGAAAGGAAGTGCAGCAGTAGAAGCATCTGCACAGAGCAAGGGAGAGAGCTCCTAGCTTCTCCTAGCTGTCTGCTGCTTCCACTTTCCTGTGTGCTGTATTATAATATTAGATAGGTTGAAAAAGCATACATAATTATTTGCGGGGAGGTAGGATTGAATTTAATTATCAAAGCAGGGGTGCAGGCCTGGGCCCCAGGTCTTTTAAGTACCTAGTGACACCCTGCACTGGATCAATCAATTATTTTCTGTTTGCACTAGGGGGGAATATTGTGGGTTGGGGTCCCCCCGATTAAGTGTAATGTGTTTTGTTTTTAAAATATTTGTTGTTGTTGAACACTTTCAGTTTAGCAAACTTCTGGTAAAAATCAACAGTCATGGTGGAATAAACCAACATGGTCATGTTGGAAAGACTCTCTGTGTCCTTACAAATGATTGTCATTTTCTTTTATTCAACGTTGCAGAGAAGCAGGACCCATTCTAAACCACATCAAAGGGGAATTAGAAACATGGTTTCCATCTGACTGCTCGAAGATCACAAAGATTTAAATGGTTAAAAAGGACATTTACTGAATCTTGGATTCAAAAGCACTGCCAACGTAATTTTTCCAAGCATTCCTAACCTTTTCATTTCATTCTTCTTATAGCACCACTGTTGTGATATGCTAAACACAATCAAATAGTTGATTATCTCCACACTGTTTGCAGGATTTAGACAGAGGATCTTGGGAGGGAAGCAAAATGTTTGCTTATACTGCAGCATTTTGTATTGTAGTGGGCTTTTGTTGTTCAAGGAAATCATAGCTGATCTGATAGATTTATGCTACCTCAACAAGTCTGATATTCTCTTTTTTATGTCAGCTAATAAGCTGTTCTTCAAATTGAGGCAAATGTGAATATTTATATGCAAAGGGCAGAGGTGAGATATGTGGCATCAACATTTTGTTACCAAGTATACCAGGACAGGTGTGAATTTTTTAAATTAACCCTGACAAAAAGCTACATCACTAAAATCTGGTCAAACACGTTCAGGCAAGATGTATAAGTAGAAATTGCATTGGGATAAAATTTTACCCCCACCATTAAAATGTGCTCATGGTGTTACCCTATATGGAAAGCAGCAGCCCCACTTACACCTGGGGTAGCATGTTACCCTGGATAGTTTTTCACCCACAGAGACCAGGTCATTCATAGTAACTGTTCTTTGTGTGTGTGTGTGTGTGGGGGGGGGGGGTTATCATGTACTGAGCTGCCAGCGAGTGTCCTAAAAGGACAGCATTGGAGAACCAGAATCCTCTGAGTTACTGTACAAGGTGTGCATCTGGGGTATGAAATGACTCCATACAACCCACTGAATACTTGAAAGGGTCCCAAGGACACAAAGATTTTGACCGGGGTGTCCCACATTCAGACCCAGTACTGTAGTGAGGGACGGGCATGGAGCGATATTGCGAATCACAGAGGTGCCTATTGGCTGTAGCCAATAGTGAGTGGAGATTGGCTGTATTATTCTTTTGCCTGGGTAGCTGGCTGATTTCAAAGCAGTGTGACTTGATGCTGCCCAGAGCTTACAGTGAGGCCTCTATCCATTTCCAGATGTTTTCATTACAGATCAGCTGCTGGCTATTATCACCACTTAGATCTGTCCTGCAGTAAACAAGAGTGGAGCAGCAGATAGTCTTGGGCCTGGATGAGGGAGACTTATTTCAAGTCATCATAATGGCCAGTCCTGCCTCACAGGGACTGCTGAAAGGACTCCAGAAGAAGCATTGGTCTAGCAAAGCAAAGGTCCCCAAAATGTTCTTGTGTCTTTTACATGTCATGCAAAAAGCAGTCCTACACTGCCCCTAATCCAGGGGCGTAGTTAGGGGAGAGGGGGCCCGTGTTCATCCCTCTCTCTGGCGGCCCCCCAGAGTGAGGAAGATAATGAAGAAAATAGGGAGGGGTGGAGCTGGAGGGCCCTCTGGAGCTGGGGGCCTATGTTCTTTGAACCCTTTCGCTCAATTATAGCTACGCCCCTGCCCTAATCACATTTGGGTGGGTGGAATCAGCAACGGAGACGATGAATGTAGCAGAAAAGAAAAAGGGAATGTTGGGCAATTCCACACATAGGGATTGCAACACTGAGCCCCTGGTGGCGCAGTGGTAAAACTGCTGCCCTGTAACCAGAAGGTTACAAGTTCGATCCTGACCAGGGGCTCAAGGTTGACTCAGCCTTCCATCCTTCCGAGGTCGGTAAAATGAGTACCCAGAATGTTGGGGGCAATATGCTAAATCATTGTAAACCTCTTAGAGAGCTCCGGCTATAGAGCGGTATATAAATGTAAGTGCTATTGCTATTGCTATCAATGAAGTGCTTCACACAACATGTGTGAAGCGCCTGACGGGGTTCTGCAGCGAGAGCAGGCTTAGCCTGCTCTCCCCACAGACGAGCAGCTGCTTGGAGCTGGGTGGCCGGATCAGCTGCTCACAGGGCTGCCGGCTCCGTCACGGAGCTGGCAGGGATTGGGGGCCAAGCAGCCCCCAGAAGTTCCAGGATGCCACACGTGAGCACGTGGGGCATCCTGGAGAGACCCCCAAGCCCGGGAGGCTGCTTGTGTCACCGCGTGCCACGGTGACACATGAGCAAAAAAAAAACAAGGTTACTGGAGCAATCGCTTTGTTAAACCTGGTTTAAGGGGAGGGGGATTTAATGCAGCTGGCTGCCAGGAGCCGTGTGGCTCCCGTTGCAGCACACAATCGCCCCAAAGCAGGCTGGGCTCCCTTAGCCCGCTTTTGGGTGATCATGGGAATAGCCTCTGTGACTAATTTTGCAATCTGTTTGAGCAGTTGTATTACCTTGATGAGGCAACCATGTTGGCTCATTAAGAAAAATAAATCCAAATATAAATATGAGTGAGATACTTCATTAGGACTAACTAAAAGGTCACAACCTTTAAGCTGGTCCTAAAAAACGTGTTGCCCTACTGCTACTTTTGGATTTTTGACCATTTGTGAAGCAGTTTTTCCCTTGAGAAAGAAAAGTTCAATATACATTGGGAATTAAAGATATCTTTTTTTGGTCTACACACTCGTCCTGGTTCTGTTTTTGGGTTGCAGTTTCACACATACTCATTGCTCCATAGCACACTCACAGGCCAGCCCTGGTCATATGAATGTATTCTGGTTAGCACTGTCACAGGTGGTCATAAATTCATGGTTCAGAATATGAACCCTCACAGCAAACATCATGGTTCTGTGAATTCTTTTCCAGCTTGGATTGCAATGTTGGAGGTTTGCTGCAGCAGCAAGGGCAGGAAAGCCAACTCCCTGATGCCTGGTGAAACACTGCTGCGATGGCAGTGAATCGCGCACCAGTTAAGCGTAGCTTTGAGAATGCTTGACACTCACACAGAGAACTTAGGTGCCCTGAGAAAACTACGTTTCCCAGATAACCTGAATACTGCGTAGCAACATTCCAGCAGGCACCACACAAAGAAGGCCTCCTTAATAGCAGTGCCACGACCAGGCGAGGGTGGTGGAACATTCCCAGTGTGATATGGCCCAACATCGTCTTGGAATCAACTGAATTATTTCTCCATTTTCTCTTTTAAAAAACAGTCATTTGGACATAGCTCTTCTACAAACAAAACTAAAGTTGCACACCATATTTATCCAAATAGAAAATGACTCTGAATTTAAGACGGCCCCTCGAATCTAGTAGAAGTAAATATACTCAACAACTATATGCATAAGATATGTATCAGGACAGGTAGATGCAGTACTTTAGCTAACCTTGATACAGCCATACTTCTGGTATTTTAAGTTGCTTGATTTTTTATGCCTATATTTCTGTATTCTTAATAAAATTAACGAACTCCTATCCTGCTGTAGTCACAAGCAATTAGTCCTTAAGTAACAACGGATGGCTCCCAGCTATGGGGGCAAAGCACATCAAATAACATTTTGCCTCTGTTTTAGACATACCCTACATATCCTTAAAATAGTTCTGGAACTACAGTATTTGTTAGCTGTAAGAGCTGATAGTCTTGAGAGAAGGAACAAAGAGAGCTATAGGCTCCCCCCGCCCAATTAAGTACAACCACCCCTCCACTTAACTTTAGATTGTGCCTTTCTCACTCACAGCTGGGGAAGATTGACTGGGCTGCATCTATCAAGGTATTTACTGAGTAACCCATGATTCCAGAGTCTAAGTCTGAGTAAACAAAATGACTCCCTATAACGGAGCTCATCTTTTTAGACTGTACTGCTGTATGAACAGCTGGGTGCCAAATATACTTTGCATCCAAATATAGAAATATTTGGGTGCAAAATACTTGTGTGTTTTGTTGCAAGTTATATTGGTTGATAAATGTTTTATTAGCTTCCATTATGTTTTACCCCACTCTTCCTCCAAGGAGCTCTTCACAAGAACACTGCGAGTTGTGGGCAGGGGAGAGAAAGAAAGACTGGCCCAGTGAGCTTCATGGTTGAGTGAGGGGGTGAACCTCAGTCCTAACACTCTAATTAGAACACCATACTGACACCCTCTCTTATTGCAATCTGCTTTAGGGTTTCTTTTGTGGGGGAGCAGAAGCTTTTAAAATAAAAAATGTGAGCAGTGGTATGGTTTTGCTTGCTCCCATCTCTCCAATAAAGCATACAGTCATAGGAAAACAGCATGTGTAAAGCAGGGGAGATGCACCATGATATTTACATATGCACTTCCAGAGGTGTATCTAGGGAAAATAGCGCCTTGGGCAAGCACTGAAATTGCGCCCCCTGTCCAAACATTTGACGCCCATCTTTCAGATAACTTTACCGTAATATCAGCTCAAAAATACAAGTCAAGCTCATTAATCTTTTAATATTTCAAAAACTATTTAGCAGTGGACGTAGCCAGACCAAAAAATGCTGGGAAACTACAAATTTCAATATGCTGGGGCTCATGAAATACCCAAATACTATGTGGAGGTGTACTTGGAAAACTAAACAGAAGTGCCTGTTTAATTCTCTACTATGCATTGTAGCATCACTATTACACAAGTTTTAAAAATAAATGGAGAATTTGACTCTTCCCAGATACTCGGAAAATAATTAAAGGATATGCAGAGTAACCTGTATCGCTTCTTGGAATATATTCTAGTATTTCAGAAAGACCATTAAAATGAGAGAAAGAGAGCAAGAAAATCCCAGTGGGCCTTAATACTAAGGATTTCATGCTGATTCAGAGACAAACTCACCATTAATAGCCATGTTATTAAGACATCACATTTAACTCACTTATCACAAGAAGCAAAGTTAGAGCAAATGAATACAATCCTAGCTCATAAGCTTCAGCTCAGTATTCACAAGCCCCGATTCTCTGTACATAGTGCCAAACTGAATATGTGTACAGTGACTTATATTAATTTTTAAAAATTGTTTTACCTGTAGCCTCTTTGGGGGGCTTCCTAAAGGCTGGAGGGATCTGCAAAGGTTCCATCTTCCCCCGTTGGTCTCTAGGGCCTCGCAAGGACCATTTCAGTATGTCCAGTGTCAATTTTTAATTTTTTAAAAAACAAAATGGCTGCTGAAAACAAAATGGCCACCGCGCATGCTCAAATGGCCTCTGCGAGGCCTGGCATGGCCTTGGGGCTCACAGAGGCCATTTGAGCATGCACAGCGGCCATCTTAAAAATAAATTTAATGGTTTAAATGGTGCCCCCTTCAAGTGGCGCCCGGGGCACGTGCCCTGCCTGCCCTACCCTAGATACGCCCCTGCGCACTTCAGTACATAGGGTTACTCAGACCACAACACTCAGCAGCACAGTATGGGAGATGGGGTGGAATGTAGGAGTGCTGAGCATTTATTTATTTAGCTTACATGCCGCTCTTCAATATGTCTATTTCCAGGGCAGCTAACAAAATCAAAACAGCCAATAGTTGCAGCATAAAACCATCACAGGTGCTTGGCAGCGTTCTATTTTCTCCCCCATCTGTGTGTGGAATGAGTTTTGTTCTGGGCGGCAGGACCAAGGCAGTATGTGCACACATGGAATCAGAGTGGGACTCCTTCCTGATTCAACCTGAGCTGGATCTAAAATTAACTGAGCAGACATCAGAAAATGTGTGAGCATGTGCACATCTTAGAGGGAACAGTGGTGCTTGGCCCCAGGAGGGGAGGGAAGCACCTAGCTATGGTACCTCCTGATGGACTCTGAAGTCATGCGGATAGTGGCAGAACCTCTCAAACAGAACACCTTTCCCTTTTTATGCCTTCTGCTGGAAATTGAGAAGGCAACTGAACTTCTGCAACTTCAAGTCAGGACCAGAGACCTGGCAACCCCACAGGCATTTACTTCTCCTGAGCTTTATTCCAAGAAGTCTGGCTTGCAAAAGTTAGGGGGCAGCTCCTTGCTTATAGCTCAAGATCAACATTACATAGTTACTGACGTTTTCACAGCAAACAAAGCGAAACTAGTGGCACAATCTCATTCCCAACAACTTAGTGGGGAGCTGGGTGCTACATTTCCCCCAGGCATTTGTGAGCCTCCTTCCCTGATCAGCACCATACGACTATTACAATATCCCACTGTAATAACTTATTAAAGTAAAGTGATTAAGAGTAAAGTATTTTTAATATTTTTGCACCCATGCTTCAAGAACATCTCTCACAAACACGCACTACTTTCCCTTTGTTTATTTCTGGTCATTGTTGGCTGAAGGGACATGGGACAGACAGACATCTTACAAACAATACAAGCCACTGGGTACCAACTCTGGATTAACTGGGGAAAAAGAGCCAACACCCCTTCCTCAGCAAGGCAGCTGACCCTAGAACACCACTACAGATACTGGTCAGAGAACAGGTCTAACTAGCCTAATGGGAAGGCAGAAAGCCCTGTCCACAACCACAGGGAGAGTGAACAAGGCTTTACCTTTAGAAAAAGCTCTCAGCTAACCGATAAATGGCTTGGCAACAGTTGTGTTTAGCAGCAAAGTTGGACAACAGCAAGTGTGGGTGGGGGGACTGGAGGGTGAGGCTATTACACTCGAGTGCAGAAAGGGTGGGCACATTTTTTATTTTTTACAGTATTTGTTTCCTGTCCATGATGCCTCCCCGCCACCACCTTTTTTCTAGACTCCACAGATTGGGTTTCAGTGTTTTGCGTTGATGATGTCTACAAATTCAGGCTTGAGGGAGGCCCCACCAACGAGGAAGCCATCCACGTCGTGCTGGGAGGCCAGTTCCTTGCAGTTGCCACCAGTGACTGAACCTGATCAAGAAAAATACGATCAATTAGGACTAGAAGAAACAAGATTTAGCCCATGGGGTATGATTAACAAGATAACAGTATCATAACACTTCTGTTACTCTTAAAGCCACTGACGATAAGGGACAAGTAGCAGGGAGGGAGTACTTAAACTTTGTAATTGCCAAGTTACGTCTGCTACAAATGCCCCCTGGGGGTGGGCAATCTAAAGAAAAGTGGTAAGTGGGCAGAAGGTGAAGCACCACCTCCTTCCCTGTGCGGAATTCTTCCCTAAGCAGATTTGCTTTTTAAAGTCAGGCACCAGGACACTGTTGCATCTAAAGTGTGCAACATCTAGTTAGCCAATATGTGGGTGTCTCAGTCAGTCAGCTTTCAAAATATTCATTCTAGTCAATGGCAATGATAGCCTTAACAAGCTGGGACTAGGCTACCTTAAGGACCACCTTCTCCCATATGAACCTGCCTGGGCCTTGGGATCTGGCTCAGAGGTCCCACATTCCGGCCCACCACGAGCAGAGATTCAGCTGGAGGGTACTAGAACACACCTCCTCAGTGGCAGCACTTTCCCTATGGAATGTTCTCCTGTGAAGATTCATTTAGCCCCTTCTTTGGCATCTTTCAGACAAGGCATTTCTCTGAGACAAAGATTTTGGATCTATGCTGTTCTATTTAATGACTGTATTGCTAGAGCTGGTCTTGTGGTAGCAAGCATGACTTGTCCCCTTAGCTAAGCAGGCTCCACCCTGGTTGCATATGAATGGGAAACTTGATGTGTGAGCACTGCAAGATCTTCCCCCTCAGGGGATGGAGCCGCTCTGGGAAGAGCAGAAGGTTCCAAGTTCCCTCCCTGGCTTCTCCAAGATAGGGCTGAGAGAGCTTCCTGCCTGCAACCTTGCAGAAGCCACTACCAGTCTGGGTAGACAATACTGAACTAGATGGACTAAGGGTCTGACTCAGTATATGGCAGCAATGCATAGTGCTTTAGAACACTCAAAGCACTACACACACACACACACAGAGGTCAGTTTTGTCTTCACATGCAAAGAAGCAACATTTTCCATCCTCCAGTACAAGTCATCTCCCTTTTTGCCCAGGGTACATCAATTAGAAGCACGCTCTCCTTAAGAAGGCTCATCTGGCACCTACACTCATGTCCTTCTAAAACATCATTTGAATTGTATTTAACCAGTCTCCTGAGGATGTATTTTATTCTGATGCTCCTGCTGATTTTATCAATGTAGTTATTTTTATCGTTAGATCATTTTTACCCACTTTGAAACTGCTGCTCTGGGAATATTTTTTATTAAAGAAGTGGGATATAGGTGATATAAATAAAAGGAAGATGAGATTTGAACATGCACTCTCTCTCTCTCTTGCTATATCTATACCTGCTGCAGAACTGCAGTTCTGCTCACTCCAATAGCTCAACCCAAGCTTTGGTCCTTCCCATGCATGGATACGTTAACCACAATGAAAGCGTTAAGGAACTTTGCTCAATCAAAATTCTGCTGTGTAGACACCAGAAATATGCACTATTTCTAAGCACCCAACAAGCAAAAGCACAAGTTATCACCAAACTTGCTTCCTGTACTGGGAATGGAAGGCTCCATTTACCTCCATAGAGGATGCGAGTTGACTGTGCAACAGCATCTGACACATTGCTCTTCAGCCATCCCCTCAGCTTCTCATGGACTTCCTGGGCCTGCAGCAACACAAGAATCACATTACTGGAATCAAGGAGGGCCATCAGTTTAGGCATGTGTCCGAAAGAGTGACTTGCAGCGCAGGTACGTCTCATCCATCAAGATTGCCTTGCACAAAATGGAGATATGATTTGGAAACATGAATCATATCCATACCTGCTGTGGAGTTGCAGTTTTACCAGTTCCGATAGCCCAAACTGGCTCGTAGGCAAGAACCACTTTGCTCCAGTCTTTCACATTATCTGGTGACAAGAGAAGAGACAACAAACATTATTTGGGAGGCCAGGCACAGTGTTACCTACTGGGATGGGCAAGCAGAGGTCAGTGGCTGTTCAGGGACATACAGGAGTCTAATCCATCTTTGAGATCTTGAACAAGCGAATTTTACTTTTGCGAACATACCTATCAAACATCCATTCTACAGATCTTAAAGTCATTCAGTGGTCAATCAGATCAATAGCCCCTCTAATAAAGTAGCCCTTTCTATCAACCCAGACATAAACATACCCAGAAATCAAAGACATGAAGACTTGATTGGCTGCCAAAAGATGGAAGGACCCACTGAGTATAAGGCTACATGACATTTCCTGCCCCTAGCTCAACAAGTTATTTCAAACCATAAAACAAGTTGTGCAAGCAGCATTTTCCTTCTCCTCACTTTAGATCTACCTAAGTTTACATTCTGTTGGAATTTCCATAGTTTTTCTGAGGGGGCTTTGTTCTCTGGGAGTTTTTGATGCACAGGGAAGAATCAAGAACCTCATGTAAACATTTAAACGCACAACAAAAAGCCTGCAACATCCACCAGAAAGTTCCCAAGTGTTCTCTTACCAGCAATAGCCTTGGTCTGTGCAAACACCACCTTCTCTGTGATGCCAGCCTCTCGCTCATCCAGTTTCTCTCCAATGCAGGCGATGACACTAAGACCCTCCGCTAAGGCATGGGCCACCTTCTGCCCAGTGAGCTAAGAGAAGTACAGAAAGACAACATTAAAGGCCCATAAAAGCTCTCCAATTGCACAACCCAGTACTTTCCTTTCTGTAGGACAAATCCCAGCATTCCACACTCAGAAGATGGTAAATCCACAAGATCACCCACCTCATCTGATTCGCCAAAGACATGCCTCCTCTCAGAGTGTCCCAAGATCACCCAGGTGACTCCAACATCCTTTATCATGGCTGGGCTGGAAAGGAAGGAAAGAGGTCACACAATCTGACCTGGTCCAAGGCACCACCAGCGCTACTGGCCCCAGAATCCCAGCAGACTCACCTGATTTCTCCTGTGAAAGCACCCTTAGGCACCTTGTAACAATTCTGTGCTGCCACACCAATCTTGGCATCAAGCTTCTGGCGGGCAAACTCGAGGTAGATGGAGGGGGCACCACAAACAACCTCTGAGGACAAGAGAAGACCACCACATAAGGATGAAGCAGATGTCCAGGCTTAGCTACAGATTTTTCCCACCCCAGGCCCAACTTATCATTTAGTTGCTGCACACAGAAAAGTTATGATCAAGTTCCCTGTTTAGTCATGAACCTCACAGGGTAACTGAACAAGCAACCACTCTCTCTGTTGAAATTTAGATTGTAAGCTCCTTGGGGCAGGGACATGTCTTTCCACGACCCCAGTGGAACTCTGTAAAGGTAGGCAACCTTGGTCCTCCAGCTGTTGCACTACAACTCCCATCATCCCTAGCCACAATAAGTTGCCTACCTCTGCTGTAAAGCACCATCATTTACACTGATGGGTACCACAGAAACAAATAATAGTGTCACTTCCTCTAACCTATTTCACAAGATTGTTTGAGGATATTATGAGGTGACGGGAACATTATACCCTATCAATAATCTTCAGGTTATAGAAGCTTCAGGATTTAGCCCACGTAAAGACAGCAAGGTGCTGCTTTGGTGCACAAGGTTCTTCTTTTCCCAAGTCCCTAAATGTTACCTAACTTTGTCTGGGCCCCCACTGTTACTGCAGGGGGCATTTCCTTTTTCATTGAAATTGAACAATTAGAATTGAAAAGTAAGAGGTCCTGCCCCCTAAGCTTAGGGAACTTTAAAGGCACATGTCTGTGTCTAGGCTGCTGTTTGCTTTGTGATGGAGCCTTACCCTCCCAGTCATGCTACTGGTTGATGATACCTACAAGCCCAGTCTGTGGACAAATGCAGGCCACTTTTAATAGTCCTTTAACGGTCATGGCTTAACCCAAAGATTCTAAGAACAGGGCGGAGGGGAACAGTTTGACCAATTTAAGTCCACAAAGTGAATGTGTTTATTGTATATTCAAATAGGTATGTTTGTATTTGTAATACTGTGATGGCATAGCCTCCTACACAGAGCTCTGGAAACTGTTCTAGAGAAGATACCTCCTACCCAAAGAACCCTCAAGCAAGTTCTAATCTGTGAACATAGAGGATGCTGCCAAGATGAAACCAGAGCTTGTAGAGGGAATAAAGCGGTTAGCAAGGGGATTCTGAACAGGAGGACTGGGCAATCAAAGCAAGACTAATTCTCAAGCTTCTGTGGTTTGAGGAACCCGTAGACCTGCTTAGAGATTTTCCTTGTACCCCAGTGGTGCTGCTCTCAACCATGGAGGTTTCTCTTATCAGTCTGCCCATTCTTGTCTTGAAACCTAAGAAATCCATTTATGTGGCCACAGTATGCTTGGCTTCCTGCAGCCCAGAACAAAACAAGTTTTAAAAACACAAAACAGAGAGAAGATGCTACCAGGCAGGACTGCCAACTGACTAGAAAGACAGCCTATCCTGCTTTTGTGCCTTTAACAGCAGCTTGTTCTGAAGAAATCAGCAGGTGACACTTAGACAAACAGTATCATTGGCTCATATTTGCATATACAGTTGCAAACTGTAGTACCCAGCTATGGGGAAAGCAATTTAGGAGAACTAGGAAGCAATCAAGGCTGCTTCATTGAATCTGGGCACCGTTTACACTGGATTCCAAGCAACCTTTTTAAAAGGCTTGAGAGATTAGGGCAAAATCTATGTCTAAGGGCCTGTACAAACATAATAAGGACTTATCCATCCTTAGGCTGCTGTGGCAGGAGGAGTGTGATTCAGAGTCAGGGAGAAGGAAAAGGATGGTAGGTAAATATGGAGTTATATGGTGTAGGAGAAGCTAGGCTCTACTGCACCAAACACAGGAAAAGTTTCTCTGAAGTCTGGCCACAGTATTGCATCTATTGATTTCATGATGGTTCAGTCTGGATGGCTAAAAAGATTAGTTGTTCATCAGGTGATGGGCAGCAGGTTAACTTCATAGCAACCCGATTCCAATGCTGCCCAGAAACTCTAAAAGCTGTCTCGTTGGCAGGCCCTTTGTTGATCTATAATGGTCTTTGTTACTGCAGCTCTTATTATGAAGCCACCTCTGCCCAAGGGTCATGGCAGGCAGTACTTTTAAAACTCATTTTTGCAGAGAGAAGCCATTTATCAGCAGCAGTGGTACTCCAATCTTGTTTTTGCAAAAGAAAAAAAAAGCTTCATAAAGTTCATGTGCAAAAGAAAAAGAGGTGGCAGGGTTGGGACAGTAAAAGTCAGAATAGACCTGGGCTAGATGAACCAATAGGCTGATTCATTATAAGACAGCATCATACGTTCGTACACATTTTAGATAGCTGTAAAAACGGAGGGAAACCTAAGTGTGTGTGTACTGGCAAAGCTCAGGAAGCTGGCCTCATGGGGTCAGAGTACAAACAGGGTAACGGGCCAGGCCAGGCCTTCCAATCACAAGTGGAAAGAAACCCTTTTCTTCCATTCTAGGAAACAGGCTGTTGGGGGCAGAGGAGTGGAGAGGCCTTAGCATCTAGCCAGTAACTTCATTCTACAATATTTTATAAAGTGTTCTGTGTCAGAAGTCTTGTTTACTTGGCTGGCAAGCTATGGGTAAAGGCTGAAAACAGTCCATAACTATGATGCCACAGAGGCATTCCCTCCAAAGGGGGAAGGTGTCCAAGGACAGGAAACCTCCATTTGCCCACATATAGATTGATTGCCCACCTTCCTTCAAGCAGGCAGCATCAGACAGATAGGGGAGAGTATCTGGGGCAATCAACTAGATCACCCGCCCCCACATCATGCTTCACTCAGAGGTCCATTTCCTGACCTTTAGCAGACTACAGGGATAGAGTTTCCAACTCCAAGTACAGTCACTGGTATTTTTAAGCAGCTGCATTACTGCCTATATTTAGGATTCCATCTCTTCCAAACCCTTTGACATTTCTTCAGGATACCACTTCAGAAACAGCAGCCCCAGCCCTCCTGCACTCCACTTGCCCTTTCCGATTTGATAGACCAGCAGAGATCTGCCAGCTCAACCATTTGGCTCAGACATCTCTTTCCACTATTGCTAGCACTGCCATGTCCATGCTGGGATGGACCATCAGCCACAGAGTTATGCCAAACAGGACCAACACATGCAGACATATTGTCCTTGTTGCCCGAGATACAACCCAAGAAGGGGTTTGCTGACCCATGAGAGCATTCCATTCCCAGGCCTGGAATCCGGGGACAGGAGGAGGGGTTAGGCACCATCTCTACTCCCTTCCTTCGTCTCCCTCTCACTGATAAAATTTCTGCATGACCACCATACGGACTGAGCCGGCCCACCTCACTTAGCATCCTGTCTATTATCAGCAGTTTATTCATTCATTGATTTATTTATTGTTAAATTTATATATCACCTTTCATTAAAACAATCCCAACCAGATCCAATTAAGCCGCTCAGGGAGGTCGGTAAGCAGGGCACAATTGCCATCTCGACCCTTGCAGCTAGACCCCAGCAACTGGCAGGCAGGCAGCCTCTGAACGTGGGACACTGCCACAATTCAGACAAGAGACAAGGCCACAGGTGAGTCTGGTGGCTTCAGGGTTGAAGCCATGGAAGGGAGAGGGAGCCCGCTCAATATCCTTATTTCAGACCATGCCTTGGATCTTCATCTTTAAAGAAGGGAGATGGTTGACAAGCACATCACACTTCAAAGCCAACCCTCATTCTGCTGAAACCATTCCTCTAGAACTCTACTGTCAGCTTGTGTTTAGGGTTTCCCCTCTTTTGCACTGATTTACGGCCAACTCTCCACGACCACACGATTCCTGGGTCCAACAGACCCGAAGGGCAATGGGGCCGAGGCTGCAGGGAGAGTCTGTTCCCGGAGGCTCCAAGGAGTTGGGACGGAGGCCTTTCCCCCAAGGAGCCCACAGCCTCGCCTCTGGCTCACTTTGGTGTTTTGTTTTGTTTTTCAAACTGGCCCTGCTTAACAGTCCCAGAATCTTCTCCGGGCATGGGCAGAGCAGTAGCGTCACCGGCTGCTCGACTTTCTTGCAAGTCGGGCTGCTGTTCTTGCTCGAAGCGCTTGAAAGGTGGCGGCAACCCTACTTGCGAGAGCCGAGAGGCGCAGCTTCAGGGGGCTTTTGCAACTACAACCGCAGGAGGAGGAGGAAGAAGCGGCGGCAGGCGGCTGAGCGGGCCATGGAGTACGTGCAGGCGGGCACGCAGCAGGAGGAGGGACCCAGGGCCTGAGTCAGGCAAAGGCGGGCACCTCGCCGAGCCCGCTGCCTTTCAGGCACCGAGAGCCTCCTCCTTGCTCGCCTGCACGCAGCAGCAGCAGCCTCGCCTGCCAGATGCACCACACACAGCAGCCGGCCCCCAAACACAAGAGGAGGGTGATGGTGGCGATTCGCCCTTTTGCACGGATGCCGGGGAGGGAGGCGCAAGGAGGCAACGAGCAGCAGCAGGCCCCACAGACGTCGGCTAGCCCCGACTCATTAATCGGGGCCGTTTTCTGTGCTGGACAGAAACGACCCCGGGTAAACCTTGAGCAGGTCCTAAGGAAAGAGATCTCGGGAGATGGCTCCGGGGATGCGCTTCGCCTCTTTCTTGCGTGCTCCAACAGACCACCGGCCCGCCCAGCTCCCTTGAGCCACCTTCCCCGGAAAGCAACTCCACACGCTGACTGGGAAGCCAGCCCCAGTGAATCCAACAGGACTGGCTTCGAAGCAAGCGCGCACCTGGTCGCCGCCTCGCCCTCCCACCTTTCGCCCCAGGCAGCTGTGCGAACACCCTCGCCGCCTACAATTCCACCTCACCGGTGTCTGCGGGGATCTTAGCACCGTTGAGGGTCTGGATGAGCTCCCCGAGGCTCTTCTTGTCGCCATTCATTTTCCAATTCCCGCCTACGAAGAATTTCCTGGGTGCCATGATGATGACAGTGGTCGTGCCCGGCCCGCCCGCTTAGATGGTGCTAGAGGAGACAAGAAGGTCAGGGAGCGCAGCAGAGGAGACGGTTCCCAGGCCCCTTTATACTGTTGCGCGGGAGCCCCGCCCACCGCCGCGCTGACGTCACACACGCCCCGCCTCACGACTCATCCTTCCCAATTGCAGGAAATCTGGTGACCGCGGCAGAGACCGGGCAAGTTCGAAAAGTCTCCATAGATACAACAGGGGCAACGAGGTAGTGTTGCCAGGGCCGGATTAAGCTAGTGCGGGGCCTGTAGCATATGTTATAAAGGGGCCCTGAATTTTAAAAAATGCACATAAATATTAAAACATAAATTATTTACTTGCATAGTAAAGTAATTCATTTTTTTTAATTTGCTATATTTTGGAGTATGGGAGACCAAGCCACAAAACCAAGACCAAGCCACAAACTCACACTTACCACAACAACAGTGAACATTTATATACCATTTTTCAATCAAAATTCTCAAGGTGGTTTACATAGAAAAATAAAGTGTGAATAGATGATTCTCTGTCTCCAAAGGGCTCACACTCTAAAAAGAAAAGTGTGGTAGGCACCAGCAACAGCCACTAGACAGATGCTGTGCTGGGCCTTCTCTTAAAAGGCACATTTTATTTATTATTTATTTGTTTGTTTATTTGTTTGATTTCTATACCGCCCTCCCAAAAATGGCTCAGAGCAGTTTACACAGATAGATAAATAAATAAATAAGATGGCTCCCTGTCCCCAAAGGGCTCACAATCTAAAAAGAAACATAAGATAGACACCAGCAACAGTCACTGGAGGTACTGTGCTGGGGGTGGATAGGGCCATTTAGCAGAAAAGGGATATTTTATCTAACAGGGACCAAATAAAACAGGTAAAGTTTTAACTTTAATTCCCAGTTGGAAGCCAGGTGTGCGGGGCCCTAGAAAACACAGGGCCCGTAGCAAATGCTACATCCGCCTCTGAGTGTTGCGATACAGCAGCGAGGCTGCGAGCCTTGCATATGGTTCACATTTTTAGAACAAACAGTTTTGTATTTGTACGTATTTGTCCGGAAAGCACAATGCTGTGCCAGCTAGGAAGAAATCATGAAGATGAAGCAAAATTACCTAAAGGATATCAGATTTTCTTTTCTTTTCTTTTCTTTTTTACAAAGGAAATATTTTAGCCTGGATCATTGTAGAGGTGCCAGGCCTGGGTGGCCTAAACTGCCATGCTGGGCCAGGGAAGCCAGTGATTGTATTATTTGAAGGTTCTCTCTAAAACAGCGTACAGATCAGCTGTTTGTGGCAAGGGCTGGAAAATCTATACTTGTCACTGTCAGAGCATGTGTAAAAGGCCCTTTCCCACCGACTCCAGCACTTTAGTATAGGTGAACATGGGAGGAGAGCTGGTCTTGTGGTAGCAAGTATGAATTGCTACCACAATTCATGCAGAATCTACCCTGGTTTGCATTTGAATGGGAGACATGCGTGGTCACTGTAAGATATTCCCCTCCCCCCGGGGGATGGGGCATACTTGCAGAAGATACCAAATTCTCCCTGGAAGAAGCTTGCTTCTCCAAGATAGGCAGCTCCAATGCATGGTACCAACTTGATTTTGAAATGCCCCCCCCCACACACACACACACTTTTAAAGTGTTTTTAAGAGGAGTGCACAGAGCAGAGTGAAGTCAAAATCATCAATCTGAAAGATTTGGAGAAGCCGCTGCCAGTCTGTGTACTGTAGATAGTATTGAACTAGATGTACTGATGGTCTGACTCAGTATAAGGCAACTTATGTTTCTAATGATGATGTCATTCTCTCCCTCTTTCCCACAAATATATTATTATGCTCTCTCTCTTCCCAAACTGGGACAAGGAGGGCAGGTAGGTAAGCAAGTCTCCATTCCTGCCTAGGGTACAGCATGCATAGAGGCACAATTTATTTATATTTATTTATTTGATTTCTATACCACCCTTCCAAAAATGGCTCAGGGCAGTTTACACAGAGAAATAATAAATAAATCAAATCAATACAATGAGTGACCATTGTATCGGTTTATATTATATAAACATGTTTTTAATATTAGAAAACTCCTCCCTCCATGGCATATGGTTTGTGATTATGGAGACACAGGCATTAAAATGAAAGCACTGATGCCTTTCACTGGACAGTAAAAGGAGTCAACTCCTGGCAACCACAGAGCCCTGTGGTTTTCTTTTTTGGTAGAATACAGGAGGGGTTTACCATTGCCTCCTCCCGCACAATGTGAAATGATGCCTGTATCAATATTTAGCAATTTGCAGGGGTGAGGGGGGAAAGGAAGCTACCCAAATCATTATAAAAGGCAGATGGACACAGCTACAGTGCCAAACAGATTTATGCTTGCATCCGGGGGGCCATTCCCACTTCACATATGCAGAAAAAATAATCCAAACCTGGGGGTGGGGAATGCAAGTATCCAGTTCTCTTCCTGTATCCCCAGTGATAAAAGGAGGTAGACAAGCTAGCTTTTCGCTTTCCCCCATGTCCCTTTCAAGGTTGAGCATAAAGGGAATCTCTTACCTTTCAGTTCCTGCCCTACTGAGGTAGGAGTTGGAACTAATTTCCTAGTTAGGGTGAACTCACAGTAGGTTTTTTAAGATTAAACTATCTTTTTGCAACTTTAAAAAGAATTTACTTCCTTGTCTGAACAGCCAGACCAGAAAGTCCAACCTCTTGCAAAAAAAACCTTGGGTGTCGCTATTTGCTCTATGCTGGAGGTGGTCAACGTGGGGCATAGCTTGGTGGGAGAAAGGATCCTTCAATGGCAAAATTACACAAGCATTGAAGAAGGGCCACCCAGACTACTTGAGAGACTTGTTATTCATGCAAAAAAATAAAAATAAAAATGGAAAGTCGAACCAGTTCTATTTAGAGGATCCCCCTCAGTTAGGCAGTTAAGGAAAACAATTAGTGGCTTTTTTCTGACCTGCTTTAGAATGAAATTGCCAAACACACCACACTTCACCGTACTTGATGCAGTCCGACCACCCTATTGCTCTCTTTAAGGAGAAAAGGGTCCCCTTGCACTTATGGGAAACGAGGTGGCATTTATACCCCCCAAGTACTACTGCTTAATGCACCTAAGCTGTGGCTCCCAGAGGACCTGCAAGAGTGTCCCAGAATCAGCTGTCATCAAAAAGCTAGTGAGCTAGGCACAACATTCATGGAAACCCACTCACACTTCTTAAGAGTGTGTGGTGGCCAAAGTAGCCTGGCAGAGAGTAAGCAAGCTGTTAGAGTGGCCCGATTTGGAAAAGCAGACTTGGGAAGAACTGGCCTCGGGTTTGAGCGATAGAACCTCTTTTCGAGGTCCCAGTAAAAATGGGATGGAACAGGTAGGTCCATACTGGGGAATAGGAAAGTTCCCCTACTTGTAATCAGGCTAGTAAACCTGTATGTCATTTACTCAATGCTCCTACATAGGATCAGGGAGGAAAAATACAATCGGGAGATCCACGTGGACAAGACAGTAAATTTCTTCTGGAAAAGCCTATATGGTTATGTACAAAAAGACAAATGTATCTCCTCCAAACAGCAATGGGAAAAATTGTGGAAATGGACACTGGACGTAAACCCTCCGATAACCTGATATGTTTAGAAATCTTTGCCCTTAGATCACAGTACTGCCTACATATACTCTGCCTCACTGTTGATTACAAACTTCATGCATATAAACCTTTGTGTATATATGATGTAAAAACAATTCCTTTGTATATAATTGTGCTTTAGTAATGTATGGTATAGTTTGGTAGTTTGTTGGTTCAATAAAAACTTTATTATCCTATTTTTTCCAACCTTTTACTGCCTGTAAAAACAAGCCCTTTCTGTAATTTAGAGTGGACAGTCCTTGGTTTTATATTCGTCACCAGCTCTAGCTGTGAAGCACTTTGGTTACATGTTATATACAGGGGTTCTTGGTTTGAGGACCTTCGTATAAACTCCAGATTGCCTTTCAGGAGATGGTACACCCCCACACCTTGAAGACATCAAGCAAGGGAACTGGGCCCCTACCTCAGGCCAGATAGCCAGACTAGTTTTGAAGCCATGGGAGAGGTCTCTCACCTCATCACTGGTGCAATTGTTAAAACATGGCAGTGTTGCACAATACAG
Organism: Hemicordylus capensis; assembly: GCF_027244095.1. Classification (NCBI taxonomy): domain Eukaryota; kingdom Metazoa; phylum Chordata; class Lepidosauria; order Squamata; family Cordylidae; genus Hemicordylus; species Hemicordylus capensis. The sequence goes on from NC_069658.1 coordinate 164,036,806, forward strand.
TTTAACTAGGAAGACACTAAGACTGACCAAAATTTTAAAGAGATGCTTACATTGATTCCTTGGAATTTGACTCCCACTAGATGTTGGATCCCCCACATCTCACCCCACACTATTCCAGAGTTCTCCAACCCACAAAAGGATCTTTATTGGGGGGCTTAGAGAGCTGCAGTAGGGAACAGGGAGCAAGGAAGACTTGCATGCTAGTTAGGAAGGAACATTGCATACGGGTTAGAACACAACACAGGCTTTCCAAACAGTCATAGTTCACACACCAAGGCACTTACCCCAGCCTCATGAAATGAACTAACAACTTTTACCAACGCATTACATTTCTCTGAAGTCAGAGAACAGGAGTACAGTCAACAAGAACTTTGGTAAAACTGAGAAGTGGATGTTTTCAATATTTATTTGGTAGTTTGTACTACTAAACGGTAAGTATGCTTATGCATAAAAGATTTTTGTACAAATCTCACTCCCAAGATCAAAGAGGTGTGGTGGTGGCCGTGTTGGGGATTTACTCTTATTTCAAATAGATCCAATGCTTTTCCTGAATACTAATATTCATCAATTTGTTTTATCTCTACTGATCCTATACCGAGGACTCTTATAAAGACCTGCATGTGTTTCTCAACTCTTAACAGAACCTTTATAAGAAAGGGATAATAGCCATATAGTGAGACTTCTGGTGGTACATTGGAAAGTGGATCTGGGCTTGGATTTTGTTTCTGCAGCTGCCATATAGTTGCACTTCCTGCAAGTGCTACTGGAAGGAGGAGACAGTCTTGAAGGATAAAGGAAAATGCAGAAACTTCAACATCTTCCTTCCTGGGTGGTGCAGGTAGTAGTTCTTATCTTTTGTCTTCACCAAAGGAGCCTCCAGCCTGTCCCCAGTTTGGAGCTGGCACAAGGGATGCTGGCTATATTGGCTTTTGATTGAGCATCTGTGCCCAAGCTGTGCAACTACGATCTCCTTTGGCTACCATGCTGGACACGAAATACTTGGTTATAAGGTATTTAGAGATGCATCTGCCAGGAAAGCCATGGTCTGGGAAACTTGCTTGAAGCTTTCTCTTAATGCATCTATAGATAAGTCAAGTGAAGGCTGCTCTGGCAAAGACAGATGTTGTAGTAGATGAAGACCATACTGTCATTGTGAAGCATCAAAACCTCTCCATAAGGCAGCTTCTGCCCGGCAGTTGTGCTGATCCAGGGGCATCTCATGCCTTCAAGAAGGAAGCAGGACTTCAGGAGACAGAAGTAGCCAGAGGCAAATGCTTTTGGTATACACAAGTCCTGCATGACATCATCACCAGGCAACAGAACCTGATACAGCAGAAATGGGTACCCTCAGATGACATTTACTACTCCCTTGCAGGAGATCAAAGAGCATTAGAAGACGAATGGAGGGATCAGTAACATGGGAGGAAATCCCTGTAGGCCTGTTGGGGATAGGTGGCATTTGTGATCAATAACCACTCCTCATTAATACACATCAAGAACTGCATTTTGGTCACTGACAGGATACGGCTTGTGTATTAAAATGAACATTTTCCCTAGATGATGTTCTGGTTTTTTCCTCATATGCAATCAGCCCAGAGCTTCAATTTCTCATACACAGAATCTCTTGTTATCCAACAAGTAACTTTTAAGAGGAAATTCCTAATCATGGTGTTGCAAGTGATACTTCCTAGTGTAAATCTGCTCACTGTATAGCTATGAGTTACTCCCTATTATTATAAACCTATTAATAAGGTTGCTGGCTTAGGGTAGGTCCCACTGAAGACAACAGACCTTCCCTCCTTATTGCACCCCTCACTTATTACCAGCATTTCTCCTTCCAAAATTATCTGCACAAAATTATCCACCAAGTTCAGAATAAAACATGCACTTGCATGCAAAATCCAGCCATATAACCGAGAGCATAAAGCAAGCTAGTCCAACAATCCAGGCCTCCCATTACGCCCCTTTGGAGTAACAGGGAAAGAAGAGCTACTATCCCTTACTGACTGAGACCACGGCCGACCACTGCTGTCAATCAGGAAGGTAAAGGTGATACGCTGAGGAGGCAAGCCCATGGCCAGAATTTATCCAACCACATCCACTTATATTTAGTAGAACCCCAAGTTAAACAGCACCCTAAACAACCTGATTGACCAACGGAGCAGGTAGAGAAACGAGGCAAGGCTACTTGGGAGTGCAAAGGCTGGGGCGTGGTGGGGAGGAATTCCAGTAGTTTCTTCCTATAGGCTCATTTCCAATAACCCCTGAAGAGCAAGATGTCATTTTGTTGCCTCAGCTACAGAACGCGGGGCCTGTTTGTGGACCAAGAACATGGACCTACCAAGGTGAGTAGCCACAGATCCTTTAATAAATAAGAGGGAGTGGAAGCCACACGGACAGACTGTTGCTGGTGGGGGGTGTACAAGGTTTTTATTTGATCCTTTGTGTTTTGGCATTATGGGGCACATGAAGAACAGGTGCTACATTATGGCCCACGCTATTTCTTGCACAATTCTGGGGGGTGGGGGAGAGAAGACGGGAATGCCCACCCTATATATGGTACATAAAGCCACACTTACTCAAGTGCTCCCTCCCCCCTCCCCCACCCTTTTCCAACCGACTAAGAGTATCATAGTCACATCAAGAAGCAACACTGTGTGCGTGGACATCCCTTGGGTGACAGGTTCAATGAGAGACCTTTTTTCCTTTCTTTTACACAGAGGTTCAAATCCATTCCCCACCCCCCAGCCCATCAGTGTCCACAGGGGCTCCAGACCCCAGCTTCCATAGGGAGGAATCCTGCCTCTGGGCTGCAGCAGTGGCACACAGACACGTCAAGGGTTGAGAGTTGGCCCTCTTCTTTGCATTCATCACTGCCACTCCCCCTCCTCCTGCCAAGAGCTGGCTCCTGCTCCACACCCAGCAGTAGAGGGTCCTAGCTGGTGATCCGCTGGTAGAAGTAGATGTAGCCAAGATCCTTGGGGGGCTTCTCGGAGGCACAGACTTTCTGGTCATTATAGATCACCCATCTTGTGGGGACAGGGCAAGGCAAGGGGGAGAAAAGGAAAAAGTGTAAGAGACCAAGAATCTATGCCTAAGGGTATTTACAGAGCAATTCTACAGGAAAAGCACTGAATGTTGTACTGGCCATAAAATTCAGCTTCTTGAGAAACTCAACTTTTATCACACAGTCTTGCATAATTCCTACACACTGCAGGATTTGTGTCCTCAAGCAGAACATACACAGATGTGCCCAGAGACAATCCCAGTAGCCAACTTGTCCATCCCCAGTGGTGCTACTCATCAGGAGTTACAGCACTTCTACCTAATTTAAAAATGTATTATACCAGTGGGTCCCAAACTGGAAGCCTCCAGATGTTGCGGAACTACAACTCCCATCAGCCCCAGCTACTATTGTGGCTGAGGATGATGGGAGCTGTAGTTCAGCAACATCTAGGGGCTCCCACTTTGGGAACCACTGTATTTTTATTTTTATTTCTCTTTGTAAACTGCTTTGGGAACTTTTGTTGAAAAGTGGTATACAAATATCCTTTGTTGTTGATGTTCTTATTATACAGCAGTAGACACACAATTGGTAACAGGTATGCAGCTTCTTCTGGGATTATTCCCTGCTTTCTTCTTTCTGCCATCCTCTTACTGCTTCCTTACCTGCCATCCTTCTTGATATGACATACATAGTGGCCGCACATAGTAGAAGTGCCCATGTGACTGATGAAGGCAAAAAGCCGATATTCTGAAGGAATGAGAAAAAAGAGGGGAAACACATAGGTGGTTTACCCTTTATACTGAACTCCCCCCCCCCCCCGCCCCAGTTCTTGTGGAAGACAGCTCCAATCTAGTTCTATAACATTCTGGAAAGAAAAGGAACCGGTGCACATGATGGCTCAAGAAACAAAATATATAAACACGTACACATCAAAAGGCAGAACTCAGTTGTGAATGACAGATAACAGACTTGTATACGCACGGGACAAACTGAGACAGGATTAAGCCTGTCCCAAATTCCCAGGCTTTACTCTATTATTTCTTTAATCCCCATTTAAGGACTGTTAGTGACCAACACCATATTTTAGGACAACAAATTATATATATTAAATGATGCAGCATCTGAGAAGGACGTAAGAAAAGCATGTGCTCTACTACTATGCTTTTGGTCCCTCCCCGTGACTCATCTCTGTCCAACAGACTGATTCCACCAAGCCCTCACCCAATGAGGCTTGAGGGTTAAAACCACAAGGGCTAGAGGACCAAAACTATTCAAGTTCTTAAAGGTCAAGGCTCTACTTAGGCTCCAAACTCACTTCCAGGTCCATCGCGCACTTTGGGACCTACAGGGACAGATTCGGAGATGGATTCAGCTGCCGAACGCCCCTCAGAGATGTCCATGGCAGCTTCTGCATCCAGATCATCAATATGGCTGAAGATCCAGTCCACAGCCCGCTCAAGACTGTTATTCTGTGGAGAAAAGAATGGAAGCAGTCAGGCTGCGGCTCTTCCCACACCTACTTTCCCAAAGGGCACAATCTCAGTGCTCCAAGGTGGTGGGTGGGAGAAGGGGAATTCTGCTTGACCCACCGTAGCTCTTAGTGCTTTCATGGCCTGATCCCGAGAGAAGCCCATGGAGACTATGGTTGCCACGCTATCTTCAGACGGGGGATCTGGACACGTGATAGTGGAGCCTGGCCCACTGGATCCTGGGAGAACCAGAGGATTTGCAAAATCTAGGGATGAGAAAGAAACAGGCTGAAAAGGCTTGATCCATCAGCAAAAGGTTTTTCGCGTCAAAATGCTGCCACCTTGGACTATCCAAGCAGGAAGTGCAGTGCAGAGCACAAGGTATGGTGCTCCATGTCGCTGACATACCTGGATCATCCATGTGCGACATGACCCAGTTCATTGCCGCCTCAGCCCCACTGTTCCCAGTGTAATATACGGCTTTGCGGCAGGCATCCATCGGAAAGCCCATCTCCACGAGCTGGGTAATCACGGACTCGTCCAACATGGGGGCTGCAGTGGGGAGGAAGATGGTTAGAGGTCCCTCAGGGTGCAGTACTTCTGGTTGATCCTTTGTGCGACCACATGGCTTCCTTCCACCACTCCTCTCTCTCACTACACATCTAGCAATACGAACACCAAACCAGCACCTATGGGTCTCAAAGCATGGAAGCAGCCACCCCGGGAAGCAGTTCATTCTTAGGAGAGGCACAACCCTCTCCCCAGTGATGTATAATTTTGTCAAATGTAAACCAGTTTTCCTCCTCCTCCTCCTCTGCATTCTACTCATGTATGAAAACACTAGCAGGGCTGCACAATTTGTAACACACCAAATGAAGACACAGCCCACCAGTCATTTATGGTAGCCCACTAGCTGCTCATTCAGTCTCCTACTTTTGCTGCCTCAAAAAAAAGAAAGAAAGAAAGGCATAATCCCTGTTCCACAAGGAACAGAAGAGGAACATACCTGTTAGGGTTTCACCTGTGCCCATCACAACTTTTAATGCATTCACAATCTGATTCTGGAAGAAGCCCATGGGGACTATAATCGCTACACTACCTTCACAGAGAAGATCTGAACAGGCAGAATCTTGCAGGATCTGCTGGATCTTGGAAGAAGCAAAGGATCTACAGAAGAACAAAAGGGTTGCCAAGCTCCTGGCAAGCTGCAATAAATAGCTGGTGGGCTGCATTTGGTGGGTTACAATTTGGGCAGGCCTACACTAAAGTCCTGCTAGTACATGGAAGAGTGCCCTTTGCGATGGAGCATTTTCCTAGGCTACCTCCCTAAAGTAAGGACCAAGGCACACTGTACTCCATCTATCTGGAGCCATACCAGAAAACAAGTGAGCTCCATCAACTGGGTCATTTTTGCTGGTTACATTTGTGTGTGCCCAAAACGGTCCTTTTCCTAGACCCAAGAGGCTCACTAGGACAATGGCTGGAGCCCAACTTAAAGGGCTATCTTCTCCCACGCGATCCTGCCAGTCCTCTTCAGTCTTCTGGGGGGAGGGGGTCCTTGATCAGCATCCCACCACGTTCAGAAGCGTGGTTGGTTGGAAACACAGGAAAAAGCTTTTCCTATAACAGTGCCTAAGTTCTGGGGTTCCCTATCCCAGAAGAGCTGGCTCTCCTCAATGGCATTTTCCCTCAGAGGAGGGTTGTATCCGCAGAGGATGCTGGGTTGTGTAAAACAATGACAATGACAACTATTTATATACTGGTTTACATAGATATAAACAAAAAGGTTATTTTCTTCTTTTGCCATTGATGTTATAACCTTGTTTTTAATTTGGTGACATTGGGTGTCTTGGAAATGAGAAAAAGGCAAGCTATAAATATTTTATTAACTAACACCACACACACCTGTAGGAGGAAGAGGAAGATTCCTGGGTTTTTCTTTTTTATGGTGCAACTGCAGTAAGTCTGTATAGCACCAGACACTGGTACAAGAACTCTGCCCATAAATGCTGCTCTACTCATTAACAGGGTTCAATATGTTGGCAGATGAAAAATATGCATTGATCATCTGGTAACTGGCAGACGGCATCCTGGTTTACAGACAACAACATTTGAGAATTTCAGACATATACATTCAAGGCCTCAGCCTGATGAGAAATTCAGGAGCTTCAAGGGCACCTTGAGCTTCACAGGTGGCACTATTCCCCTTTCTCCTGATCAGTAACAGAAACATGATTCTTAAAGTTAGATGCTACTCAGACAAGATTGAGGAGTAACTGCCTCTGGCTAACAGTTGCACAATACAGATGCTCCAGAAACCTCTCTCAGAATCTGCCCCTATGCACCACTCTCCCTGGTTCAAGAAGCCTTTTAGCGAAAACATTCCAGGACACAAGGTATAAAGGCAGGCAGTCAGCAATTCAGTTGTAAAGTGACAGGAAGACAGACTGAGCAAGGAGGAGGGAAGGCACTAACACAGGTAACAGGACACGAGGAGAGAGGGGGAGCAAGTTGAGGAAGACTCAAGGAAGAGAGGAGGAGAGGAGAAGAGTCACTAACATGTCGGAGAGGAGAAGTGAGGGGAGCAGAAGGAGTCGTCGTCCTCGTTGCCATAGAAACCCAGGCTACCTTTGGGCTCATCTGGCGTCACTAGCGGGGGGGCTATATCAGGCATCTCCTCCTCCTCGGGCTGTAGTCCTGTTCCCTGAAGCGCAGAGATGTCCAGCTCCTCTGGCATTTCAATGGAGACATCTGGTAACACAAGCAACACAAACGGAACCATTGGGAATGCATCAGGGACTGCGTCCATTGGCAAAAAAGGTACCAACATTAAAAATATCACAATCCATGGATATACCGAGGGAATAAGACTACTCAGCTGGACATGCTCTTGAGCATAGATTTTGCAAAGTGACCAGGAACACGAGCCAAGAAGGTCTTAGTCCAGATAATCTCACCACAGCCATGAACACAATAGCAAGTATTATAAGAAGCCTCTATCCTTCAGTCTCAGAGCCACCGTCTGCAGAACTAGCCTACCTTACAGGGCTGTTGTAAGGATCACTGAAACACCTGGGACTCACAGGAGCATTATATAAATGCTAAGTGTTACAATTCTTCTAAATCAGTACAGAATTTGGTGCCATGCTGGAGTCTCTCCAGACCCTGAACCATCAATATTTCTCAGTACTTCTCTTACCGAGTTTTTTGGGCACCCAATCCAGGCCAAATGTGAATTTCTTAATCTGGATCACTAGATAGTCTGGGAAAGAGGCAAACCGCGTTGTCCTGAAAAAGAAAGAGCCATTGAAGCATCACCTTGCAAACAGTTCCAAGAAAAAGAGAGAGAGAGAGAGAGAGAGAGAGAGAGAGAGAGAGAGAGAGAGAGAGAGAGAGAGAAGCACAGCACCTTGGCAAAGGTTCCAACATGGAGCTAGTTGTGAATTTTGTTTTCGTGCTCTCACCAAAATTAGCTGTGTGCCATAATTCAGGGGAGACGGGTGCTTGCCTCCTATGGGTTATTGCAATAAGTACAGGAAGATGTTTCTCTAGCAAATACGCTAGTAATACAAGACTACATGGATAAGCAAGGGATTCCAGTAAGCCGAAAGATCATTCGTATCAAACTAAATCCATACCGGTGGGGTGGGGGGGAAGGCAGCTAATAGTTGGTAGCTCTTGAGATGCAGGGAAAGCAGAAATGCCAGGATCACAGCCACCCGAATGAGCATGTTTAGTTGCGATGCTCAGGTGCATTTCGTCAACTACTTCCGCGATGCTGGCTGAACCTTCTGGAGGTCAGGGGCCTCCTGGCTGCAGCCCTTTCTTGCTTTGGTGACCTCTTAACTACTGTCCCATGCCAGACTGACTCCAGGTTGCAGGAGTCTCTCCTAGGCTCAGTGGGCCCAAAGAGAGCTGCCCCACCATCATTACTTTTAGGCACAGAGACTCATGCCTCAGGGGATCAGCTCTGGGCAGATGTGCTCAACCATATTGGCTCTTGATGCCAGCCCTGGTCATCTGCTCTAAGTGGGCTGCCCCTGGAGGTGGTCTGGAAGTTTCAAGCTTGTGCAAAATGCAGCTGCCTGCCCAAATACTGGAGGGAAAGGAGAGAAGGAGCTGGACAGAGACCGTACTGTTTCCATTTTGGCTAACTTGTGCCGAGGCTGCCAGGATGCTTGTGGACTCAATTCAAGGTGCTGGCCATGACCTTCAAAATCCAAAGCCCAGCATACTTCAGGGAATGCCTCCTCCCACCCAGTTTATGACACCGTCCCCCACAGCTGCCACGGTCCTCCTAAGGTGTCAAGGGTTCCTCATCCTTAGGGAGTCTGGCTGGCAAGAACCTGGAACCGGCCTTTTCAGAAGTGGCAGCTGAGCCCCAGAATCCCCTCCCCCTGGGAGGTGGTAGCAGAGGGTGTCCCACTGCATTCTGCTAGGCGGCTTGTTCAAATAAGTTGCATTCCAGCAGGGATGCTTTGACACAAGGTTTCCTTTTCCACCTGTTTGTATAAGCTGTGATACTTGCTAGTCATTGCAGCTTTCATTGCTTAAAAAAAAAAATCTCTTAAAACCTTTCAGATTGATGATTTTGACTTCACGGCTTTGTGCACTCCTCCTGAAAACACTTTTTAAAAATGGGCACTTCCCCTCTTTTAAATTTGTTCTGATTTTATACTGCTTTTTGACTGAAACAAAGTGTTTGGCTGAGTCCTTTTTAGCTTACATGCATTTTATCTATTCTGTTTGTGTTTTATATCATGTTTTAAAATTTTGTATTTTTAGATTCCCTCCCCCGTCAGTCTTAATGCTACATCAATTTTAATCTCCGTAATACTGCAACACTTTCCTTATATTGCATTTACTGTATAGTATTACTGTTTTACAACTTGTGCTGGTCAACGACCGTAATAAAGATTATTATTATTATTAAAAATGGGCACTGCAAAATAAAACTGGTACCATGCATTGGAGCTGCCTGCATAGCGGAGTGGATCTGATCACTGCCTGATGCCTCGCAGTCCCTGCTCCTCCCTACACCAGCTCAGAGGAGCAGGAGACTCCCACATGCTGCTGTTGCTGCTGCCGCCGCCCCAAGTGCCCTGCCCAGAGCTAAGTTAGAGACCACCACCCAGGTCACCTCTGGAGTTGCCCTCTTGCGGCATACTTCTTCAGCTTGCCAGGCTGGACCCTCCCACAGCCAAGCTGCTCAGGGAACCACAACCATGGGAGGAGGTCTGGCCCCTGAGCAACCTGGCTGGGGAGGGTCCAGGCTATAGATGTGGGCCCATCATCAATCTAAACACACCAAATGCCACCCACCATCGCCACTAAGACTTGGATTAGGACAGAAGACAAGCTGGGGTTGGGTCAGAGATACCCTAAATCAGAGTCTACCATGTAGGACATTGTTGCCGCCAAGCAGAGAGTCTTACTTGGATGGTAGCCCGCTGGGATCCCAACACAAGGGGGTAGCAGACAGTGCCGGAAGATATAAGGGATGTAGCAAACTGACCGCCGCTTCTCTCACTTTTACAAAGAGGGTCACGTTCCTGAGTATTTGCATTTGGCGTTCTTGTACAAATGAGCTCTTAGCAGTAATGATACAGAAAATCCCAGCTAAATTGGTCCCAGTGAATCCAACTTGATTGGGCTTCTCCTTGGGCAGTTCACACTGCACAATAAATGGTTTGGGCCAATTCATGCAGGAGCAGCATAGCGGCTGCTGCTTCTCTGGGGCTCCATCCCCTGCCATTCCTGGAACATGAGAACCACACGGAGGAGGGGAGCAGGGGCAGAACCATGCAGGAAGAGTCATGCTACCTTCACAGACCCGACTGGAGGGGGCGGGCTGGGGAAGCAGCATTTCTGTGGTCCTTGCCATGAAATCCCACTCCTCCCACTTGCTTCTCATATCCTCACATTCCCAGAGCAGCATGGGATGGGGCCACTGAGGAGAGGCAATCCACAAGAAGGTAAGCAACTCTCTTCATTTAAAAAAAGGGGCAATGGAGAAAGGAGCAGAGGGAAGCAGAAAAAGAACACAGCTATAGCAGCAGTTGCCAGGCACACTGGATACAGTGTCAGAATTAAAACCCACGGCCCGATGAGCACTTCAGTACAAGAAGCTGCGGAACTACAAGCCTCGGAGAAACTAGCTTGCCAAGGATCCCGCTTCCCCAGCTCCCAACACTCTTTGGCTGGCCCTGTCGCTCCACTCACTTGAGTGCCACAGACTTGGCCTGCAAGGCTGTGCTCCAGAAGTCGTCCACTTGTTCTGGGGCCCCGTAGGCCTCAAGGCAGGAGCTGAAAGGCACCTTGGCACGGACCAGCTCAGGCAGGGGTTGCTTTTCTTCCTCTGCCTGCCGCTTCTTTTCTTCATATTCCAGCAACTCATCTGGAGAGTTAAAGATGACCAAAAAAAAAAGGGAAGGGTGAGGAGCAGCTCACAACATATTAACATGAGCTAACTGCAGAGAAAGAGAAAGAAAGTATGTGTGTCTGAGCTCCCCCACTCTAGCTTCAACAGCTCCAGAAGGGGAGTGTGTGGGCACAGTACATGGACATCAGGCTGAATAGGCACCATTTCTTTTATCATGTGCAGTGCAGATTAACGGTGCACCCTCTCTCTCCTCATGCTTGTGGCAATGCGACAACAGCTCCTTGGTCAGAAGGCTGGCAAGAGCACTGGAGAAATCCCTCTCCAATGGAAATCATCCATTCTTCACGCATGATGCACAGTCAACGTGACTGTGCACCAGCAGTCATGGCAATGGAGAGAAAGACAGCATTAGCCACCATGATGGACGTTTTAGTCGTGGAGAGTCTCAGTGCAAGAGTCTCCGACTTTTGGAGTAGAGCAAAAAGGAACAGTTTGCTACTCACTTCCTGCAATTGCCTCACAGATAATCGGACTCTTTGCTCCCAGTGGAAGAGAGCGCGACGCTCCCATACATCCTGCCCTCTCAAGAATTCCACGTCCCAGTTTAAGAGAGGAGCCCAGAAAAGCAAAGAGGGAGAAAAGACACCCACCACCTCCCCCTACCTTTGTTCAGTGCTGCATCCATGGGCACTGGCAGCTGCATGATGTAATCAACACGCTGGGTGTATTTGACTTTCTCTGTGGCCAAGCACTTGAGCTTCTCCTCCACCAAGAAGCGGAAGACCTCATTTGGGTTTTCTGAGCTACGGCAGTTCCTCTGGGGAAGGTAGAAAGGATAGTAGGATCAGCCAACGCATACGGAACCTAATGCAGGAGGCAAAAGGTTCAGCAGAACGCCCCTTCTAAAACACACATTGGTGGTTTTGTACGTGGGTGTGAATAGCTTATTTGAGTCTTCAGGAAACCCTTTCTGTGTTTGATTTGTCGGCTAAGGAACCAACTGTGCTGCACAGAGTTCTAGGAAGTTCTGGCACTAGGTTGTAGGAGACTCTGGAAAGGGCTCCCCAAGAGCATGCGCCTGAAAACTTACTGGTGAATGGGAGGAGGGACATGGAGTTTCCACCATCTCCTCCCCACCAGCCAATGGGCTTTTCAGGGGCCTTTGGGAGAGAGCTCACGGGCCAATGGGGAGGATGGGAGAAGGAGCAGAAGCCACATGAGTCTCTTGGCCAAGATATTTGTGCAGTGGTATCTTGGCTTTCTTCCACCCTCCCTATAAGTCTCAGGATGATGTAGGAGCCTCTGCAGGGGGCCATTTGCAGATGGGACGTACCAGGTGAAGCCAGTGGCACAAGTCCCACCACTACTGCTGCCTCAAAGGCAGGTGTGGGCCCCTGCCTGACCTGCGACTCTGCCCCCGATACAGGGAAGTCTTCTAGGCATTCTTACAATCCATGCGTGGCACAGGGTAGGCCTACTGGACCTCATCTGTGCTGAACATGCATGCTCAAGTACACCCATTACCTGGCCTTTTCCACTGAAGAATCCCCCAAACGTTTCTGATGAGGCTCAGAGTTCCTGGATTACTGTCTGAAAAATCACTGGCCTCCTATACCCCTTTCTATCCTTCTGGTTATAGTCCAGAATCCACAGAATCTTAATGGACTGCTCTGGAATACAGTATATTGCAGAATGTTTCTGCTTTCCTCAGGACTCTCCCTGCTAATTGGGCAAAGAGGCAACTTTTAACGTGGTGATTCTCTTTATTTAGCCGGGGGGGGGGGGGCGGGGAGAGTAACTGGCCCTATCCACAATACCTCCAGTGACTGTTGCTGGTGTCTGTCTTAAGTTTCTTTTTAGATTGTGAGCCCTTTAGGGACAGTGATCCATCTTATCTTATTTATTTGTTATTTCTCTGTAAACCACCCTGAGCCATTTTTGGAAGGGCGGTATAGAACTCAATCAACCAATCAAATATTAGTTCTCCTGAATGGGTTTTTTCTGGGGGGGGGTGGGAATTCTAGAGCAGACACCCTTGCAAATAAATATATCATACTCCCAGAAATGTTGCCAGCAGCCTCCTCTTCCCCAGGGGTGGCAGCCAGTGGTGCCGTCCCATATAGTTTGCAGTACTTCCAGGCCAAATACCTTCCCTCTATTGATTGCATCCCAAAGATTCTCATTCTTAAAGCCCAAGAGAGTGTGGTTCAGTTGTTACCTCTACCATGTTGATGAAGTGCAAGAAGAACTCCTGAGCATCTTGCTGCCGATTGGTAGAAAATTCTGGATGACCTTTGCCAACAAGAGATTTAAACATACGTGGTGCAATGCCATCTTGAATGCCCTGCAAGAAAGAGGAACGAGTGAGCATATGCACTTCAGGTGGGAGTTCCCCAAAACCTGAATAGCTATCAGCAACATCTCCCAACCTTAAGGATACCAGGACCCTGACCTGCACCTTCTGGTCCAGTTGCTGTTCCCCATCGGAAGGGGCTGGCTTTGAATATTCCCCAGAAAGTAGTCCATGGCCCAGCTTGGCTCTGGAAAAAGCAGTCAAGAGTCAGTCCTGAGATACTCTTTCATCCTACTAAACTCCTGGTGAGGCTCTTCATACAAAAGACCATTGTTTGGCTCCATCAAGTAAATGGAGGACATGTCTGAATCAGCCTCCTAGGAATCTCAAGGCCTTCTTGCAAACACTCACTACACATTCTCTCAGGATTAGTGACACCCAGCTTCCCTCTGGGTTTGCTTGATTTCCTTGATAACCTAAATAGTTTTTTTGTTGTGTTTTTAAACCCTGGAAATTTCAGGATTTATTTCAACAATTAAGTTTCTAACCCTAGCAATTCTCTAGGAAGTGCTGGAACTAACAGCTTTTCAAACTCATTTGCCACTTTTGCTCAGCATACTCTGTTGACTGCCAAACTGTGACAGACAGGGACAGGTCTAATGCAGGAGAGCCCACATAATCAGATCTACTGGAGTAGACAGCTGCAAAGATAGGTGGAGAGCGAGAGGGAACATGAAAAGAACAAGTCTATAAGAAAGTACACACACACAAACAGTTGAGGTAACAGAAGCGTGACCAGTTAGGGCCAGTTATCAGAAGGGCCTTGAGGGATACAGGTAGTGTTCCCTCTAACAGGGATTCCCAAATGTTGACTACCTCCCAGAATCCCCAGTTGCAACAACTTTTGCCTGAGGATTCTGGGAGTTGTAGTCCACAACATCTGGGAATCCCTGTTAGAGGGAACACTGGATACAGGACTGGGTGTGCATTTACTGGTATACTTTCAATACCTGAAGAAAGCATTTGGTAAACATAAGAAACAGAATATTCTGTTCGGAACATTTTTCTAAAGTAGTGAAATGTTTTTTACAAATGTTCAGCAGTAATTGGCCTCTCTCTGTATACTCTGCTGGATTCAAATCTCTAAGCAAGCTTTAATTCCTAAGCAGCAGTCGTGCTTAGGGCAACACAGAAGCATCAATCACCCAATGTACACTACTACAGCTAACAGCAACTGAAGAACAAGGTCCACAACACAATGGCCCCCTGACCCCTGGCCTTTAGAGCACTACCTACACTTGGGTGCTGAAGTCCTGTGTCGGATCTGTAGGTGCATTGCGGAATATTTTCTCTATCTTGTCTACATACCTGAAAAGAGGAACAGCAATTTAGGGACAGAAATCACAACTTGTAAATTAATAATCCTGACCTTGCCAGCTATGCTAAGTGCTCTTATCTATTCAGAGTTCAGGACCCAGACAGTTTCAACTTCAATGTAGGAGTGGGAATAATACAGATACCTCTTCTGCTTTTTCATTTCCCTAACCCAGTTGGATTAGGAATGCCCTTTCAACACTGCAGAGGTGGCTGCCCCTAAACCCTACAATCCTCTCCCTTCGAGACTGAGAAAAACACAAACCTACATGCCTTCTAGAAGCAGTACACATTAATTTTTAAATTCACATTAGGCTTTTAGTAGCCAGGGTTACAGCAAGAGGGAGATTTAATCTACCAATTTAACAGCATTTGTTAACAAAATTGCTACCCACTCAAGTTGTTGGGGTTGGACAGGATATACACTGAATAAAACCAAGACACCTACTCAAGTCCAACTCTTACTCTCTGAGTTCTGCAAACATGCTCAGTTTGCAGAGCTTTGGCTGAGTTTTGAGCACATGAGGTGTGCAGCCTTGGGCTGGTAATCAAGCCTTCTGCACTAAGAGAGCCTCTTTGTTTCCACCCCCTAAAGGAGATCTCATTCCCCACAACTCCCGCAGCAAGGGAGCCTTCCTTTAACCCACTTACTTCCTCTGGAAATCTGGGATGCTGAAGAGCACCTGCACTACCGAATTCAGGTAGCAGCTGTTGCCCAAGTTGCGAATGCCTGTGTAGCCAGGGCCATAGAGAGGTTTGAGCTGCACTCCGGACTCCTGGATCAGCTCCCATTCACCAATCCGCTGGTTCATGTCAATCTCAAGCTCTGTCATGGTCTTGTCAGTCTGAGGAGGAAGAGCCAAACAGAACACTCCGAAAACAGAAAATACCGAGAAAAGAGCCAAACAGCAAAATCCAGCCTGCTGCAACAAGTTCCGAAGACGGGAAGTAACACTATCTTTGTAAGTGTGGAGAAAAAGAGTAAAGCACTCAAGGGCCACACCCCCCCGACCCTCAGCCTCACCCACTCCCTGGCTACTCAGAAGTTTCCCTTGCTGTAGTAAGAGGGTAGAGCTTATTTAAAAGCAAGAGGATTCAGACTGCAGCACTGGAATGGGAAATATGTTTTTCTCAGATTACTGGAAGGTTTTTGGGCTGCTCCTCAATAATCCCACATTCAATTCAGATACCAAGTGTGAGCACTTCAACTGCGGAGTTGTTAAGAGGATTTCACTGCCCCTTCTCACCTTCTGCATTTTGAGCATGTCAATCCCAAAATGAGCCAGATGCTCAGCCAGGTTGGGGTCCAGCACCATGTCGTCCTCATCATATGAGTAGACATCTAGAGAGGAAGGAAATGGAGTGAGAGAATAGAATACCTCACACACTTTCTCCCATCTCAAAAAGCTCTTCCACCTGTGTCAATCCCTCCAACTCCATCCACAGCAGGGATGGCCAACTGATGCTCTACAGGCTGAATGTGGTTTGCACCAATGAAGCAAAATTTGGCCCTCGGGAGTTCCAAACTAGGTGTGGTCAAAGGTTCACTTACAACAGCTCTCCTGGAAAATTGTTCTTGAAAGCTGTATGCAAAAAAGATATTCCTTCACACCGCTTTATATCCACCCCCCCCTTCTTAGGACTTGATATGCAAAGCCCTGGTCCAAAACTGCTCAAAACCACTAGTGTGTGGGATAGTGTGTATAGGCACACAACCCATTTCCTGTCCTGCCAAGGGCAGTCTGCCCAGCCAGCAGCTAATGGGTCAGAACCAGGCCCTGAAGCAATTTCATCTGGACCCCAAAGGTCCTATCAAGTGTGGTACAAATAGGAGAAAAGTGTCTCCAGAAGAACTGTAGGCAAAGAGGCCAGTTTCAAATTGCAAACAACAAGAGCTACTCCAGACCGGTCATGCTACGTCTCTCTTTAGCAAGCAACAGGTACATGCTCCCTACTGAAATAAGAGCCTCCCCTTCTCCAACAGCTTTTTAAAGGGCTGCTAAAGCACACTTATTCACCCAGGCTTTTAGTTAGATGTATAGAACCTATCATGGTTTTAAGTTGTTTTAATGGTTTACATTTGTTTTTAATCTATGTTTTATTGTAAACTGCCCAGAGATGCGAGTTTTGCGTGGCATACAAATATGCTAAATGAAACAAACAAAAAAATACAGATTCCTGAATGAATCCGATTACTTAGATCCTTTCCAGTCTGGCTTCCGGCCTGGATATGGGACTGAAACTGCCTTGATTGCCCTGGTGGATGACCTACACCAGGAGAGCAACTCTGTTGATCCTCTTGGACCTCTCAGCAGCTTTCGATACCATAGACCATGGTATCCTTCTGGGACATGTCTCTGGGTTGGGACTTGGGGCACAGTTATACAGTGGCTCTGCTCCTACCTGGAGGATTGTACTCAGAAGGTGATGCTGGGGGATGCCTGCTCCACCCCTTGGCCTTTGGCCTGTGGGGTGCCACAAGGATCTATTCTGTCCCCCATGCTGTTTAACATTTACATGAAGCCCCTGGGAGAGGTCATCCGTAGATGTGGGCTGCAGTGCCATCAATATGTTGATTACACCCAGCTCTACCTCTCTTTTAAGTCAGCAGACACCAGGGAGGCAGTGGATGCTCTGAACCGGGGCTTGGAGGCTGTTCTGGACTGGATGGGGGCAAACAAGCTGACACTTAATCCAGATAAGACGGAAGTGCTCTGGGTTGGTAGAACTGATCATTCGAGTAATGAGGTTAATCTGGTCTTGGTCACACTACCTCTGAAAGACAAAGTCCACAACTTGGGGTGCTTCTGGACCAGACATTGTCCTTGGAGGCACAGGTGGAGGTGGTGTGCAGAAGCGCTTTTTACCAACTATGGCTGGTACGCCAGCTGTGACCCTGCTTGGGAGAAATTGGACCTGACCTCAGTCACTCATACATTGGTAGCATCCAGACTGGACTACTGCAATGTGCTGTATGTGGGGCTGCCCTTGAAGATGGGTTAGGAGTTTCAGCTGGTACAGAATGCTGCTGTAGGGATGCTCATGGGCACACGTCACTTCATGAGTTATCATACCTATCCTGCGGCAGCTTAATTGGTTACCGGTCTGCTTCTGGGCTAGATTCAAGGTGCTGGTCTTGACTTTTAAAGCTCTACACGGCTTGGGGTCGAGGTATCTGTCAGATCGCTTTCGCCCATGTGAACCTGCCAGGGCCCTCCGTGCATCATCTCAGGCCCTGCTCATGGTCTCACCAATAACAGACATCCAGTTGGCTGGGAGTAGAGATAGGGCCTTTTCGGTTTTGGCCCCTCAGCTTTGGAACGCCCTCCCTGAAGAGTTTTGCCACACTCCCTCCGTTTTTAAAAAACTAAACACATCTTTTTAAAGGAACTTTTTGATGCTCCATCTTTGGTTATATCTGGTAGGTTCTTTAGTTTTTCATTTTTATAATTCTCAATTTTTAGCTTTTAAAATAACTTAATTTGAAACTTAATACCGATTATGGTTTTTAACCTGACTCAACTTGCTTACTTAATTTGGTTAATTTTATTACATATTTATTTATTTAGCAAATTTATTGAACTCCTGGCTTCCTTAGACTCAAGGTGGTTTACATAAATTAGAACGAAGACAAGAGAAAAAGAAGGAGGGAACAGGAAAAAACAAAAAGAACACCCCACCCCCAACTCACACACAGGTTAAAACTAGAGAGGAGAGCTGGTCTTGTAGTAGCAAACGTGGCGTGTCCCCTTAGCTAAGCAGGGTCCACCCTGGTTGCATATGAATGGGAGACTAGAAGTGTGAGCACTGCAAGAGATTCCCCTCAGGGGATGGTGCTGTTCTGGGAAGAGCAGAAAGTTTCAAGTTCCCTCCTTGGCTTCTCCAAGAGAGGGCTGAGAGAGATTCCTGCCTGCAACCTTGGAGAAGCTGCTGCCAGTCTGTGTAGACAATACTAAGCAAGATGGACCTATGGTCCGACTCTGTATATGGCAGCTTCCTATGTAAAAGCCTGGCAAAACAGATAGGTTTTCAGGAGCTTCTTAAGAGACAGAAGAGAGGGGGCATTACGAATCTCAGGAGGCAGTGCTCCATAAGGAGGGGGACTGCAACAGAGAAGGCCCTCCCATGAGCCCCACGTACCTCCCCTGGGCCTGGAACTCTCAGAAGGCCCACCTGAGACGACCTCACAGGGCAGGTCGAAGTTGGACGGGAAAGGTACACCAGCGCCAAACCCTGAAGGGTTTTATAGGTGATAACCAGCACCTTGAATTGGACCCAGAAGCGAACTGGCAGCCAATGCAGTGATATACAATATTGTATATTGTATCTATTTTATTGTTGTGAGCTGCCCGAGCAGTAGTGTATTGGAGGGGCGGGACATAAATATTTTAAATAATTAAATACTTGGAAGTAATGCAGGAGTACATATAGTTCATAACTCTGAAGCACTGGTTCCTAGATGGCAGTAAGTTTATTAAGGAGCGTGTGTGCGTGCAGCAAAATACAGTTTCGACAGCTGCTTGCCAAGTCAACTGTGAGGCTTTGGGCGCGGAGGAAGGGAACTCCTAAGATCCCTTTCTTGCTGCCTTGGTGGGCTGCAGCACAATCTAAGGTGCACTTCAACTTTGAGGCTTGGAGGAGGAGGATGACGACATCTTTTAGGACAGGGGCTCTCTAGACCTTGCCTCCATAGCCACTAAGTTTCACAGAGTACTTGGTGGCCTTACCACTGGAACTCCATTCTGGGGCCAGGATATTTAGGGCAGCACCAGTGCCCAGGAGGAGCCAAGCTAAGTTTTGGGGTCCTCCTAATTTAGCATCTAAGCTTGGCCTTCCCCACGGGTCATAGCTAATTTGAGCCACAGCCTGCGGTTCAGCTGGGTGTTGGGTTTTTACAGAGGCGAGAGGATGAAGTGCAGGCGGTACCTCATAGCTGGCCATTCCTGTCACAAAGCAGGAACAGCTTCTAGGGCGTTTTAACACAACAGTTCCTCCAGCAAGCCAGGAAGCTGCCATATACCCAGTCACACCATTGATCCATTTAGCTCAGCATTGTCTACACAGACTGGCAGCGGCTTCTCCAAGGTCGCAGGCAGGAATCTCTCTCAGACCTACCTTGGAGATGCTGCCAGGGAGGGAACTTGGAACCTTCTGCATGCAAGCATGCAGATGCTCTTCCCAGAGCGACCCCATCCCCTAAACGAGTATCTTACAGTGTTCACACATTCAAATGCAAATCAGGGCAGACCCTCCTTAGGAAAGGGGCCAATTCACACTTGTTACCACAAGACCAGCTCTTCCATACCTGGGAAAATATTACAAGTGAAACCAGGGATGCCTCCTTCAAGCTGGTAGTGAAGAGAGCAGTCAGCTCAGACCTGGATCTGAAAAACTGCCTCAGGCCCAGACAGCAGTGCCATATTGTACCACTTCACCTCCTCCTTCCAGATGCCTGTAAGTCTAAGTGCTTCAGAGCTGAGTGAGCACAAAGAAATGAAAGCCCACCTCTCAGTGGCCATAGAGTCCAAGGCCAGAGGCAGAAGGGTAGCAGTTATCTCACCAGGAATCCGACGACAGACACCAGCTGCAACCTCAGCTAGATGATGCCTTTCTTACCAGCTCCATCAGGAGTGATGGTTCCCAGCTTCACAGCCAACTGGTAGCCAGTTTCCCGATAATGTTCTACGGCATGGTTATTGCCCCCGCTGCCATCAAAGTAGCGTCGCCCACACAGGATGGAGCCATCTGTCATATTGAGCCACAGGTTCTCCCGCATGTCACACTTGCTGCACTTCCAGCCACTGGCAGACAGAAACAGTAAGGTGGGATGAGCAGCTTCTTCCCCAGCTTTACTCCAGCAGGAAGAAGGTAAGCACTGAACAAATCCAGGGCCTGTCCCCTTTCTGGGGAAACTCAACCAGCTTGGATTATGCATCCTGAATTAGAGTGGCAAGGGAGAAGGGGTGCCTGTGTCTTTGTTAATGTTGCAAAGGAAGGCATGGCAAGTGAGAGAGGAGCTCCACCCTGCCTCCCAACAGGGGGAAACGGAGAAAGACACCGAGGGCCAAAGGAACACAGCCAGACTCACCAAGGAGGGATACGCACACCATTCTGCAGCTGCTGGAGTGAGAAGGCGTGCCTGGACACACGCCGGACCTCCCCATCCCAGGCCTGCACTTCCTGTTTGCGCGAGGCTGAATCTGCTGTCAAAATAGCTTCAATTGCACTTGAAATCTGAAAGGACAGGAGACATGAGGACTTCCTCTCCCCCACACAGCACCCACTGCTGGCACAGACCTGGTGCCACACTTAGTTGTGCCAAGGTACCTCCATGCAGCCCCACCCGGGCCCATCGCTGTAACTCAGGAGGGCAGAACTCCTCCAGCTGCTGAACTACAACTCCCATCACCCCTATTACAGTGGCCAAAGGTCAGAGACGATGGGAGTTGTAGTTCAGCAACAGCTGGAGGGCCAAAGTTATGCACCCCTGCTATAACCATCTCCACCCAAAATATTCCAGACCATAGCCACGTTTTCCCCAGATGAAACAAAGAGCTTACCCTGTCCTTGACCATGTCTGGTAGACCCTCCAGTCCATCCCGAGGAATATCCAAGTACTCTGGTAAAATGACTATTTTGACATGTTCATCATATTCATATTTCTCCTCTGGGATATCAAACCCGCCTTCTACACCTACCAAAAGAGAAGCACAACAGCAACAACAGAGAAGATTAAGAGACAACAGTACACGTTCCAAGGTGGAGAAGTCTGAACTAGGGGTGTGCATGGACTGAATTCAGACCAAACCACAGGTATTTGAACAATCGGATGGGCCGGTCAGTTCAACAAGCCAGCTCAAACTGGTTCAAAGCAGTTCACAGTCAAACCTCTTGAACCAGACTGGTTGGCGCTTGAACTGGCCCAGTTCACGCTTGAACCACATCCCTAGTCTGAACGAAAGAAAACACCGCATTCCACAACCTC
The DNA here is from genome assembly GCF_027244095.1 of Hemicordylus capensis. Lineage (NCBI taxonomy): Eukaryota > Metazoa > Chordata > Lepidosauria > Squamata > Cordylidae > Hemicordylus > Hemicordylus capensis. Next base: position 164,058,316 of record NC_069658.1, read on the forward strand.
AGACATATTTGATCTCATAGGGAATGTGAACCGTTTGTTTGAATTTGTATTCGTTGCTGTTAAAAAACACCCCCAATGCCCCTCTATATGAAAGAGCTTCTTCAACAGCATAGCCAGAAATCAGGGTTAGTCCCTTACCAATAGCTAGACGGGTTGGTTTCTTCCTAGGAGGATCTCCAGCTGTGGAGTTGGCATCTTCTTCTTTCTGTAGCAGAGCAAAGAAAGGGCTACTTAGAAGGCCATTGAAACAAAGAAGCCCCAAAACAGTGCAGCAGACTGCAGATGAGCAAAACTGAGGCAATGTCCACTGAAACCTGAATTTTCTTCACCCATTCAGAAATTTAAAGAGATGGATGCTTCTTTTTGGCTCAAGGAGTAAAGTGCATAAGGAAACAAAACTCTTACCAATTTGCGCGTTCTCTTGAGATGTAGATAGACCCGCTGGCCTGTTTTCTCATAATGCTTCTCCACATAGTGCTTTCCAAAGCCCAGGAATGTGTTCATGCAAATATACAAGCCTCCATCAGACTCCTACGGAAAAGAAAGATCCAGTCAACAGGCAGGAGACTGAGAGCAGCACTACCATATCTATCAGGCTGTGTGTGCTCTAAGATAAAATATTATGCCAAGAAAAGTTCTGCAACCTGAATAAATGATGCAAACTAAATCTGCATTATCTCTTATTATGTACCCTCTAATCAATGCAAGTTTTATCCAACTACCCCTATAGCCTCCAAGATTTCAACAGGCATTGCCCACACATTTTCAAGTTGATTTTCACAACTATAAAGTCTAGAAACTTGCACTTTGGAAAGGAAAAAAAAAAAGCCAAGATGTTCAGCTGAATCCTATATGCAATATTATATTCTGTGTTTTTTCTGTGCTCTGCAGAATTGTGTGCATATGAACAATCTCTAATACCAATTCTAATCTGAGAACCAAGTTACACTATTAAAAACTCTCTGGACAAGATCTAATACTGGGCCAAAACAAACAAGTTCAACAGAAATAAATGTAAGGTCTTGCATTTGGGTTCAAAACACAAGATGAAATGCACACATAAAGAATGGGGGAAATCTGCCCTGGCAACAGTACACCAGGAAACAATCTAGGCGTCTTACTGGACTGCGAATTGAACATGAGCCAGCAGCATGATGCAGCTGCTAAAAGAGCTAAAGCAATCTTGCGCCACATTAACAGAGGCATGTGGTCCAGATCATGAGAAACACTCTTTCCACTCTATGCTGTGCTGGTCAGACTTCATTCGGAATGCTGTGTGCAGTTCTGGGCACTGCACTTCAAGGAGGATGTTGATAAAGGGGAAAGCAAGAAAGGAAGGGGTCTGGAAATCAAGTCCTATGAGCAAAGGTTAAAAGGAGCTGGGTATGTTTCGCTTCAAGAAGAGAAAACTAAGGAGAGGTGTGACAGACGTTGGCAAATATCTGAAAGAGATGCCACAGAGGAGGAGGAACAGAGGAGGGCAAGACTCCAACCACTGGGTCAAAATGACAAGGAAGCAGGTTTAGGGTAGGAGCTGTTGCCTAAGGGCAAGAGCTGTTCTGACAGTGGAACAGTCTGCCATTGACAATGGCGTGGTGGGCTTTCAAACCAAGGCTGGGCAACCATCTTGCAGGGACACTGCAGCAGTTGCCTACTCTGAGCAGGGAGCTGGACTAGAAGACCTCTAAGGTCCCTCCCAACTCTAACATTCCATGATTCTAGTTCCAGCTTTCCCCGCCTGATCTCGGTTGTTGGGGTGAGCCAGCTTGGACTCTGCATGTGAGGAGGACAAATGCTGGCACACTCCCTCAGGTTTCCAACACAAACCCTGCATATTCAGAACTATCACGTCAGGGAGAATTCTAGACTAGATCCTTTCCCCTCACTATGCTAGTTGTTAGGGATGTGCACAAGCCACCTGTGCACCTACCAGCAGGGCAGGGAGCAGTTCCCTTAAGAAGCAGGTAAGGAGCGCCTTACCTGCTCGTCCCCACCTGGCCATCGGCAGCGCCCACTCTCCAAACGGCTACGCAAGGCTGAGGCCATTTGGCAAGTGGGCGCCACTGGAAGAAAAGGGGCAGGGCGAGGATGAGCAGGGAAGGAGCGCCTTACCTGCTTTTTAAGGGAACTGCTCCCCGCCCCGTCGAGCTGGTTTGAACATCGGTGCCCGAGCGGGTTTGGTGCTTCCCAGAGGTGCCACTAAACTGGCTCATGCACATCCCTACTAGTTGTATTCATGCATGGAAGCTTTTTAATGGGGGACACCATTCAAACCTTGACTGAAGTGGTCCAAAACAGATACATTGTATGGAGCTGCCACTAATTGTATCCATGCAATGGAAATCATCATCTACTGGTCCATCATTTAATGGAACTGGATATGCCTTCCCAGCACATCATAGATCTAATTCCATCCCACCCTGAGCCTCAAGCTTAATCCATGCATAGTCAGAGGGCCAGTTCACACACTCATATAGCCAACGATCTTCTTCATGAGCTGGAGGAGGGGCATAAGGGGGCACCCTATACACAAGACTGCTTGTGTCTACATGTAGCTCTGATTTGCTGGATTCTTCCATCACAAACAAACCCAACCTACTGGAAAATGGAAACAAAAGTTACATAGTCAAGCCTGTGCGTACAGCCCTATGCATGGAGCACTTGTGTCTAATATTCCCGCGTGTGTGTGGTGGAGAGAAGGGGTGTGTGTACCAGCCACTTGCTTCTACACCATGCTAAGGAGCCTCAGTCAGGTGACCGTATGGACCACTCCCCATACTTCTTTTAAGTGAACTTTGTTAGATGCAGTAACACTTTCCATTTAATAGCACATATTGTCCAAAAAGTGAAATGTGCTCATGTCTTTAGTATCTGGTGCTTCAGGAACAGAATTTTCTTTTCCTAAAAATGCCTGTTATGTTCACAGTTAAATACTGTACCACAAAGCAAGGAAATCCAAAGTCGAGATATTGCTGCCGTCAGTAACCAGTCTGGACTTATAAACATAAAGTTATTGAAACTGATGGCATTCTATTAATATGCTTTCTATTTCAGCACAGTTGGTGGTAAGGTAATAACAACTGAATCATTTACAATTAGAGACTCCGATCATGTTAAATTTTCAAAGCGAGAAAGACACAGTAGAAAGAAGTGGTGTGCAAGGAACCGCGGAGGTGTGGTTTGACGCTGGGGGTTCCTCCCTTTAAGGGCGGGGGGGGATGCACTTACCCCTCCTGCCGCTTCCCCTCCACCAGTGCTCTGTTTTTTGCAAAATCCATGGGGTGGCAGTGTACCTCCCTGCTGCCCCTTCCCCCATTCTCGGCCACAAGTACCAGATGCGCACACACCCGCCGCATGTATGTCACGTGTGTGTCATGCACACACACCTGATATTTCCGGCCACATCCATCTGAGAATGAGGGAAGGGGCGGCAGGAAGTTATGCTGCCACAAAAAATGGAGCACCAGCGGGGGGAAAGCAGTGGGAGGGGTAAGTGCACTCTCCTTCGCCCTTAAAGGGATACCCCCCGGGCGTTGAACCATCGTCACCTTCGAACCAGTTCAGAGGCCTCTGGACCAGTTTGTGCACATCCCTAGTAGAAAGAGGCACATGCAGGAAACTGAACTGGGAAATGTGAAGTTTTCTAATCTATGAGAGGTAGAGATTTGAGTGTAAGTACTTGGGAAGGAGGAAGACAAAGTCCATTTGCGAGCTCAGACCAAAGGCCCAATTAGTCCAACTGCAGCCAATCAGCTGCCCTTTGAAAAGTTCATGCAGGACATGGCGGCGGTGGCCATCTTTCATTTCTCTGCAGTAGCTGGTACCAAGATTCCTCTGATCATGAAGCAATTGCCACTGATTTCTCATCCTATGCAGCAATCATCACAAATGCCTTTCCTAGGCTTGTCCTCCATGAACTTGCCAAATCCTTTTTAAAATCACCTAAGTCAGTGGCTATCTTGCATCTTGAGAAAGTGAATCCTTCATGCTAATATAACTGCAAATGTCTTTTTAAAAAGACAGATTTGTCTGGAATCAATACATGCAAGACCCCAAGTTCTCAAAACTCTGAATCAGAGAAAAAGAGCTCTCAGACTCTCTTCACATCATTCATAATTTTAGAAGCTTGATGTTCACTTAGTAGCCTTCCTCTGGCACAGTTAAAAAAAGAAGAAGCACTAAACTCATAGCCTTTCTTCATAGAAGACACTCCAAGCCACTTTTGTGTTGTTGCCCTTTTCTGTACTTTCTCTAGCCAACAGAAGTATCCTTTTTGAGAAGGGCCATCCAAATCTGTATACAATATTATGTGGGATGTGCTATATATTTATGTAATGGCATAATATTTACTGCTTTATTTTATATTCCTGATGTAATATTACAAAAACCCAAGAAAAGTTTAAAGCATTGAATAAAGATAAACCAAAAAGATCACGAAGAAAGAAAACAAGTATTCTAACATGGTTCTTTGCCCTGGCAAATCTGGGTCCATATTATCCTCCTTCCATCTTGAGTTGCTTGACAACTCCATTATGTTTGGGATTGACCTTCTAGGGATGCCACTCAAGTAGGCCAGTCATAGATCCTTTACAAGTATAGACCTGAAACAAGATGATGCCCTGTGTTTCCACCCCAGACATAGGAATGTTCCTGCTCAGGACTTTAGCCAGCCTGGGTCAGGAGCCTTAAACTGCTGTTTGGAGCTCGCAGGGATAGGGAAGAAGGGTTCAGAAAAGAAAGGTGCTGGAAGGAAGCCAGCTTTTTTCATTCTCCCCTCATGAAGCCTCCTCTGACTGTGCTACATGCCAGCAACAAACCTCAGTGCTTTAGGGCTCTAGTGTGTATGGGGACTAGGTGGTTTCTGGAGCATGAGAAATGGGGTGGGGTGGGCAAGTGTCATGTTTCCTTCCCTACTCCAAAACTTCCTAGTATGAGGGGAGAAGTTCCTTAACCTCACAGCACACATCTGCCCGGCCTAGTCCCTACCTACAGGATACCTCACTAAATGTGTTAGGAGCTTGAGGAAACCAAATTCCCTCCCCTCAACCAACACCCACAATATTCTGGAGTTCAACTACTCTCAGAAGCTTACAAGTCCTTGGTACATTTTCATTTAAAAATAAATAAATTTTCTCTTTCATTTACCAAACAGATATTGTTCTGCACACCTAGCAAGTATGCCGAAACAGTAATCCTCAGCCAGTGCAAAAGAGAAGACTGGCAATCCAGTTCCATATCCCTGCTGAGCAAGTTGCTGTCTGGCTTCTTATGCAGCCTTGCCCCTCCTTAGAGCATCTGTCCTTCTGCCAGAAGTCACCCTCTGTCTGCAGTCTTGCATCTGTCTGCCTCCCTCCCTGTCTCTGAGCTGTTTTTACTGCCCCAGAAGCAGTAATTTCAGGGAACCACAAATTGACAAGTGCCCTACCTTCTTATCTAAGCTAACTGTGTTTTCCAAGTCAACAGAAAAATCACTCCAGAGCAGCACCTTGTTTACTCAGGCAATTCCCATACCACCACCAGCTAGGGAAGCAAAAGGTGCACTTGTTGCTCATTTGTAGTGAGGGATCCAAAAGTCTCCTCTCAAAGAAGCACTTCTGGTTGCAGTGTTATTTCATCAAACACAGGCAAAAAGCCAGTGGTTCGGAAAGTGTGATCCTTCCCTCAGCTGGTGGTACGAATGCAGAAATGCCACAGCAACTTATCAGACAGTATCCCCAGACTACAACAAACAAGCCTCTCCTCCTACCTTTCACGCTTGCAAATCCAACCATTCAGCCTGTTTTAAAAAACACTCACATCTCAAGAGATGGAGGAAGAAAAAGATGGGGAACAGCTGGGTGGCTATTCCACTCCCCTCAACAGACACCCCCCCCATCCATTATATGTAAAATGGATATCCTATGACCTTTGCACTAGGATTTGCTCCACCATCCTGCAAAGTCTGACAGCGGCATGTTTTGAAATGCTCAGTACAAGTATTCACAAATCCACTTGATGTGTGAGCACTGCAAGATATTCCCCTCAGGAGATGAAGCCGCTCTGGGAAGAGTAGGAGGTTTCAAGTTCCCTCCCTGGCTTCTCCAAGATAGGGCTGAGAGAGATTCCTGCCTGCAACCTTGGAGACGCTGCTGCCAGTCTGTGAAGACAATACTGAGCTAGATAGACCAATGGTCTGACTCAGTATATGGCAGTTTCCTATGTTCCACTTGCCAGCTCACCAGGGTCAAGCATCCCTGGCTCCCTGGTGAGCAGGATACCTAGCAGCAGAGAGAGTTACTCACTGGCTCTGCAATTTGCAGTGAAGTTTCGAGAACAGGGAAAAAGCAGGACTCTCTTCTGTTGGTTGGAACAGACTTCTGCCATTCCTCATCTGCTTCATATCCCACTAAAAATGAAATAAAGCCACACACACACTTCCTTCCTAACCCTCCCTGCACACCAGAGTGTTCCAGGAGAAGGGGAATGGTGATGGCCACAAATAATGGCTAGCTAGAAACCCAAGTAAACGTTTGTAATATCCAGGCGTGGAAGCTGGAACGCTTTGATGTCTAACCAAGACCGGCAATGCTTTTGCTTCATTGCAGGAAAAAGGCGTGGCTGCCCAGCAGCAACCTCTCTCTCTCTCTCAGCCTGGGGATGGCAGCTTCATGTACTAACATAGCAGACTAAGGGGGAGAAATTCACAGACACGGGAGAGGAAAAGCACAACACGCAAAACTAGGAGCCATCTGGTGACGGCCAGGCGCCCCCAGTGAGACAGCACATGTGTGTGACTCGCAAGCAGGCCTGGCACAGCCCTTGCCCCAAAGGATGTTGGGATTCGCTGTTCTTCAGCAAAAGCGCTAGCACGGGAGAGAAAGGAGAGGTGGACTTCGCTTCCCAGCATGCTCCGCGGGCCGAGCCTGGATAGTTCCAGAGACTTCAGTAGTCGAGTGAGGCGCAGCCCCTCGGGGAGTCTCAGAGTTGCAACCGGGCCCCAAAACTACAACGCCCGGCATGCCATGCACCCGGCCTTGCGCGCCCGGCCTTACTCTGCTCAAAACTGTTCTGTCCACTGTCACAGATTAAGGAAGCTCCATAGCTAGGAGTACAGGCAACCTTCTAAGAGTCAAGAAGATCGCGACAGCTCCTGCCCCGCCTTTCAAGCGCCCTGTAATGCAGCCCCACAAGACTACAATCCCCAACAAGCAAAGCATTATTCAAAAAGGCGACGGGGCTGCTGCGTCTCCTGGGACTTGTAGTGCTCACCTGGCTCCTTAACGGCGGGCTTGAAGGGACAATATGTCTTAGAAAGACTACAAGTACCGTGATGCCTTGCACAGATTAGGCTACCCTCCCCCTCAGAGGCCCGGGTGGGTTGAGGTGTGGAGTCTGTGGCTATAACGGTGTCCCCTCCAGTGCCCAGCTTTCTCTCGGGATCGCTTACCGGGTTGTCAAAGGAAAAGGCGCACTCATCCTTATGGACACGGTCCCCGGCCTTAGGTACCCGGATGGTCGGCAACACAGAGAGTAGCGCTTCACTCAGCTCCGCCATGACAGCTGCTTTCTCTAGCACCGCCTACAGCCAATATCTACCAATCAGAGCACCACGTACTCTAGAAACCTCCAGCCAATTAGGGCGGCACTAGCAAAAGAGGTGGAGTCTAGTCTTTAAACCCCTAAGATGGGGATGGGCGATGTTTTGTTTGGTCCATCCTCCTCGACTGCCGTATCAGCGTTTCTTTTATTAAACGGACAACCATTTAGTCCAATCAAGGTTGTAGTTGTAGGTTCTGACTAATAGAAACTTTAGATTTGCATAGCCGCCTCCTTCGAATACTATTGGAGACCGAAATGTGCTATTGGGTGATGAGTATTTGTATTTGCCCAAACTAGCCAATAAGGTAGCACAAATGGCGGGGTAGGCCGTGGACGATAATCCCGCCTGACTGATTGACAAATGTTTAAACCAGTAGAAAAGCTCACCTAGGGTGAGATTTTGCATTTTAACCAATTGAAAGAGGTGTACGAGAAAGTTCGGGAGGACGGGATTCGGCGTTGCCCATTTGTTATCAAAGAAAAGCTCTGAGGGTTGTGACGGATCTTTGGGTGTATTGGAGGGCGGGGTGATGTGAGTGGCAGCCGATTGGTCCAATTAGACATACAGTGGAGGAGCCGGTGGTGGGAGAAGGCGGGAGATTCAAGCTGCGAAATAGCCGCTGGGCTTAGTGTGAGCCTGTCGAGCCACGGGAACAGAGCTCCGGTAGCTTGGAGGTGGAGGGCGGGAGGGTACCGGGCAAGGAGCGAGGGCTGGGTGGTGCTGGCAACTCGAGAGAGGGAGAGAGAGAGATGTGCTCATCCATGAACATATTTTGCAGTTGGCACTGGGATACTTGTATGCCTCGGGCAGGCTTCCATCTGGAAGCAATGGCTGCTCTTATATATTCTCAGGAGCTAGGCTGAGGGTAAACTTTATCTGGCAACTGTGCAGGAGGGCTGGCAGTTCTGTGTTGGCTGGAATTCTGTGCTGTTGAATTTTGGCAGCTTTTTCTTCTTCCTTCCCCTGCAGAGCTTGTCAGTGGCAGAATCGGGCTCCAAGTTGTTACTGGCTTCTGAGATGGGGGCTTCGGAGAGCACCCCAGCAACACCCACTTGCAAACCTTTGCTTAATAAACACCTGGCACATGTCAGTGACCCACGATCACCTACAGCTGGGATCTTGAGAACTCCCATAGAGGTACAGGAAGACTTCCATGCATGCCTTCAGATCCATTCCATACAGGGGTGTGTCTTGGCAACGTCTGTTCTTTCCCCCCTGCCTCATCCCATGGATCCTCACTTTGGTCTGAGCTATGGTGTGATCCTATCTGGCTGAGCTATGCTCTTGTGTCCCCTGCCCTAGGTTGAAAACTCCCCTCAGGTGAGTCCCCTGGCTGAACCCAAAGAAGATGGATTAGTAGCCGATGACCAGGATCTGAACTGGGACCCTCGCTCCCCGACACTTGGTATCTCACGCACTCCCATGAAAGCTGTCATGGCTGGTAAGTGGGGGGCACTGCACTCCCCCAGTTCTAATCTAGGTTTGAGAACCAAAATGCAAAGAAACTCTTAGTCTCTTCCTCCATGAAGACTTCCTTAGATTTGCAACTGCATTAACAAATTCTAAATGATTCCCCCTTCCACCACCATCACCAAGATCCCTGAGGAGCAGGGATTGGGATTCTCTTCTTCCTTTGAATCACTGATTTGTTAAGCTGAGTGGATTCCCAAAGCACCATCTCCCCAAATGGTTTGATAATCCTGCCTTTCAATTGCTTCCATCGCAACATTTCCCAAAATTTTATGAAAGCCTTCTAAACTTACTCTGCCTTCTGGACCAAGCCCTGCACCAACCATTTCTTTGTTTGATTTCTACTCCACCTTTGATCAGGAAGAATCCTCAAGGTACGTAAGATAATAAAATACATTAAACTTGGGGCTCCTTCTGTCTCCACTGATGCATATTCTTACTTTTAGATGTATCAGATTGCTGTAGCTGTGATCATTTCCTTTCATCCCCTCTCAGTGGAGGGTTGTTTACCAATTGCAAGTCACTTGCTTCCAGACTTTCCCCTGTCTCAGGGCAGAGAGGGAGAAGCTTGGTTCAGCAGCTGGACCTCGAGTGAGTTCCTGAGCAATGGCAGCTGGATGGTCAGTTTGCCAGGTGAACTTGTTTGGCAGCTGGACCCACCTGGCTGCTCTAAGCATTGGCTCTGCAACTTTTCTGCTTACGGTTTTGGAGAGAGCAGAAGAGACTCCCAACTGTTGTTTGTTTTTCCAGCTGCAGAGGATTACTCCCCAAATCCTAACACTCATGATTCTCAGAAATTCCCTGAGCCCTTTGTAGTTACAGAGTTCAGGGCTGAAAAGCATGCAGTGCTTGCTGCGCTCTCCCTATTTCCACTCACTCCCTGGTGTGATATTTGGTGTATGTCCTTAGTTCTGGGCTTTGCCTCCCTTACAGACACCGTAGACTGCTTAGTGAAGCGGCTCAGTGAAGCCTTTATAGCAGAGACTGTGGAGGAGAAACTGCTTCTAGCAGAGCCCCACCACCAGGGCCTGGAGTCTGAAGTTGCCTTTGTCCCGGAGGAGGCTTCAAGGGAGGAGACCGCTTCTGTAGAAGCATCCCAGGGAAGTCCTTTGTTGGCAGAGGAGGGGAAAGAGGAGCAACTATCCTCCAGCACTTCTGTTGCAGCCTCAGCAAGACCAGCTCTCTCTGTTGGAGTCCCTTGTTCTACAGGTGAGGCTTTGGTTGCTCCAGGCAGTGCCCCTGCTCTGTTCTTACATAGAAGGAAAGTAAGGAAACTTCCTGAGTAAAGAGAGGATGCACATGTGTGAGTGTGAACATGCGGTGGTTTTTTTTCTAGTGTGTTCCCAGCAGCAGAGACTGGTGACTGCTGTGAAAGAAGGTATCGGAAGTCTTAATGGTACCTAGTGCTGTTAGTTGGCAGCACCATGAGCAGAAAAAACAAAGACTCTGGGTGCAGGAGAGAACTTTTTGATGAAAATAAAATGTCTCTAATCCCAGTGTGACTTGAGCCCAAAGCTCTTCATTGGAAGACTAAAAAAATCCATTCATGACCAGCTAATACAGAAAAATGATGAATGATGAAAAGAAATGACAATCTAAAAGCAAGATACACAAGTTAAAACCTCTTACAAGACCAGACATCCCTGGTACAGAGAGATGGCAAACTTGAAACACATTGGGATTGCAGAGATATCTCTTATTTTTATTAACAATTCTCCTATTTGCTATTTTATTTTGTGTTTGCTGCCCAAAACTATTAAAACAGCATCTGCCATGCATACTCTCGACAGACCCCAAGGAATTGGGACCTGGTTTGGCTAAGCCTCTGTAACAACCCATCTCGGTGGCAGCAGGTGTGAGGCGAGTGATCCTACCCCCTTGCTGAGAGACCTATGTGAGGGATGTACATGAACCTCTTGGGAGGCCCTTTTACGGGCCTCTGGACAGGTTCGAACACCAGGAGGTTTGAAGGTTCGAAGGCAGTGGGGGGATAACTTTAAGGGCAGGGGAGGGTACACACCACCGCCGTGTTTTCCCCACCAGTGCTCACTAAAAAAACCAGGGCAGCAGCAGACCTCCCTGCTGCCCCGTCCTCTCCTCGGACTGGAAGTAAGAGGAAGTAGCCCATGTGCACATTGGGCTCGCTCGTGCATGTGTTGGGCTACTTCCAGTTTGAGGAGAGGACACTTACACCCCGCTGGATTGGTTTTTTAGCAAGCACTGGCAGGGGAAACGTGGTGGGGGGTGGGGAAGTGTACCATCTCCCGCCCTTGAAGCTATCCCACCCCCCGCCTTCGAACCAGCCCTGGCTGGTTCCATGCACATCCCTAACCTGTGTCCCAAATATAGACAGGAACACAGTGTGAGCTACCTGGTGCAGCAAAATAAAATGCACTCCATACTGGCCACTCTCCTGCTGCTGCTGCAGCATGTAGCAGACCACATGGAAAGGAAGACTGTGTGGCTAGAGTCAGAGGAGCAGGGAGAAGTGAAGTTCTGGGGCTTCCATTTTGAGAGCCATGACAATTGGTATGTGCTGAACTGTAACAAAACTGCTCTACCTTTTTTGTTCCAAGGGAGCAAGCAAGCAAGGCGCAGAGCCAACAGCAAAATACTGGCAATGTCAACGGCGGCTGGACGGTCTCCCCTTAGCATCCTGCAGGATGACAATTCCCCAAATTCCCTTTCATCTTACCAGGTGATATATTGCATGCAGAGCAGTGTTCTCTCTAATTTTTTTTCATCTACGTGCGGAATGAGTTTTGTTCTGGGCAGCAGTATCAAGGCAGTGTGTGATCATATGCATTCAGAATGGGGCCTTCCTGATTCACCCTGAGTGGAGTCTAAAATTAACTGAGCGGACATTTAAAAATGTGTGAGCGTGCGCACGCACACACCAGGGAATCACTGATGGGGCAGGGCCATAATATATTGGGCGGGTGTCTCTCCTATTCCATTAAGAGTTCCGCCACCCCTCTGCTTTATTTCAGATGTGCTGTTAGCACATTACTGCTTGAAAGGTTTACAGCTTATCTCTTGGGAAGGTGGTGCAACCTCTGCTTCAGCAACAGCACAGGCCGCTCTGGTTGCTCAGTGCCTTTATAATATTCGCTTTGATGAGAAGCTACACTTTAAGTCTCTCTGACTGCCCTTACCCCTGCCCCTCTGCATTTTTGCCCAAGAGTAAATGTTGCCTTCCATAGAGGCAGGGAGGTGAGGTGGCACTGCTGGTGAAGAGAAAGAGGGCAACGGAATGTCTCTGCTAGTGAGCAGGCTGCTTTTATGGTAATACTAAGAACATAAGAACAGCCCTGCTGGATCAGGCCCAAGGAAGCCCATCTAGTCCAGCATCCTGTTCCACACAGTGGCCCACCAGTTGCCGCTGGAAGCCCACAGGCAGGAGTCAAGGTCATGCCCTCTCTCCTGCTGTTACTCCCCTGCAACTGGGACTCAGAGGCATCCTGCCTTTGAGGCTGGCCTATAGCGCTCCAGCTAGTAGCCATTGATAGACCTCTCCTCCATGAAATTATCCAAACCCCTCTTAAAGCCATCCGGGTCATTGGCTGTCACCACATCTTATGGCAGAGAATTCCACAAGTTGATTACGCGTTGTGTGAAAAAGTACTTCCATTTGTTGGTTCTAAATTTCCTGGCAATCAATTTCATGGGATGACCCCTGGTTCTAGTGTTATGGGAAAAGGAGAGGAATTTCTCTCTATCTACTTTCTCCACACCATGCATGATTTTATAGACCTCTATCATGTCTTCCCGCATTCACCTTTTTTCTAAACTAAAAAGCACCAGGTGTTGTAGCCTTGCCTCATAAGTACGGTGCTCTAGGCCCTTGATCATCTTGGTTGCCCTCTTCTGCACCTTTTCCAGTTCTACAATGTCCTATTTTAGATGTGGTGGCCAGAATTGTACACAGTACTCCAGGTGTGGCTGCACCATAGTTTTGTATGAGGGCATTATAATATTAGCAGTTTTATTTTCAACCCCCTTCCTAATGATCTATAGCATGGAATTGGCCTTTTCCACAGCTGCCTCATATTGAGTTGACACTTTCAATGAGATGTCCACCACAACCCCAAGATCCTTCTCCTAGTCAGTCACCAATAGCTCAGATCCCATTGGCGTATACTTGAAGTTGGGGTTTTTCATCCCAATGTGCATCACTTTACACTTGCCAACGTTGAACCGCATTTGCCACTTCGTCGCCCACTCACCCAGTTTGGAAAGATCCTTTTGGAGCTCCTCAATCCATTTTGGATTTCACTACCCGAAAGAGTTTGGTATCATCTGCAAATTTGGCCATCTCGCTGTTTACCCCAACTTCTAGATCATTGATGAACAAGTTAAAGAGCACCAGTCCCATTACAGATCCCTGGGGGACCCCACTTCTTACTTCCCTCCATTGTGGAAGTAAGGCCTCTTTCATCCAGCCTACTGTAGTAGTGAAAGGCGCCAATTTACTTGACAGAAATAAAAGTCTGCTGTCAACGACAGGGTAAGAGCAAAATCTGTGCCTGCCTCCTGTGTGATGGGCCGAGGGCAGGTTTTGTTACGAGCAGTACCGCTGAGGGCAGTGGCAGCCCCCCCACCCCCAACATTCAAGCAAATGAGAATTACTCATTTCTGTGGGAGGAAAGCATTGCTGAGGTAGAGGGAAAACGTGCTCTCTACTCCTCACAAGGGGGTTGCTTGTGGCAGAGGACAAATATTCTGGTCCTCCCAAATGCCCTTTCTACTCCTCCGTAAAACATAATGGGCCCCATTGAGTCCTAGGGCCCAGAGTAACAAGTAGGCCACAGCCAAGGGCATCATTAGTGTGGGCATTCAGTCCCTTGCCTTAGACAGTGAGCAGCTCGGCCTCCTCTGACAGGAACCAGAGGTTGGGGAGGCGATGTGTATCTGTGAGTAGAGCACAGGCATGTGGCTCCTCCACCCCACTGAAGGGGCCCCATGGTGGTCTTGACCCCTCCTCCCCTTCACAGCACTTTTTTCTAGGAAGAATACAACTTGTAGACTAATCTCCACTCTCTCCCTCGCAGCGTGTCTGTGCTTCTGCACTGCTGATACCAAATAATCTGCGCCTTCGTGCGGCCGCTTTCCAAGCAGCAGTGCACTCTTCTGGGCGCCCTTCATGGGAAGCAGAGGCCTAGCAACCCTAGCAACTGCTGGGACAGTGCGTGGTAGGAGGTGTGTGCAGGGAGCACTGGAAGGCTAGTTCTCCACAAGGGACGACCTTTGCTCATGCTCCTCACACATCTCCCACTGCGCACCACCCCAGCTCTTGCTGGGCACTATGGGGCTTGGCTTCCTGTAATGGCACCCCTCAACCAGAAGCGTACAGCACTGCGTAGAGATGACCATGCTGCGAGCAGCTGCCTCGGTGCAGCACTGACGCGATGGTGCAGATTGGCTTTGGCAGCCCCAAAGCACAGGCCAAGTGTCTGACTGCCCTGACTGAGGGCTCCTGAATTAGGAAGTTGCCATATACTGAGCCAGACCATTGGTCTATCTAGCTCAGTATTGTCTTCACAAACTGGCAGTGGCTTCTGCAAGGTTGCAGGCAGGAATCTCTCTCAGCCCTGTTTTGGAGAAGCCAGGGAGGGAACTTGAAACCTTCTGCTCTTCCCAGAGCAGCTTCATCCCCTGAGGGAAATATCTTGCAGTGCTCACACATCTAGTCTCCCATTCCTATGCAACCAGGGCAGACCCTGCTTAGCTAAAGGGACAAGTCATGCTTGCCTCCACAAGACCAGCTCTCCCCACTAAATTGTACACTCGGATGTAGTAGCTTTCCACCTCCTCACATGGCAACTTCTCTCTCTCTCTCTCTCTCTTCAGGGTAAGAGGCATCCATCGCTGTCGGATAATCAGAGAGAGCACAAGGAGGGAGTGCTAAGCTCTGGGCGAAGCCTCAAAGTGGGCAGCTCTACCTGGGACTCCTTGAGCAAGGAGAATCGGCAGTGCCATCTGGTGGAAAATTAGTCTCCTTTCGCCACTCCATGGGTTCTTGGCCTCCGGTAAGGCAGCCTTGAAGAACCAAGGAACGGTCGTGGCAGTGGAGCCTCTGCCTCTCAGCAGTGTCTTTCCCTTCTGCCAGTCCGGACCTGGATAGGAAAGGAACTGCTCTCAACAGATCTTCCATTGCTAGATTCATCCTTGTGTGTTTGCGTGTATAGATTCCTGTATAGCTGTTTCGGGGACGTCTTCACTGTTACCAAGTTTTCACGGTCTGAGTTTTCCACCTGTATAATAAACTTCGTTTTTAGTGGGAGGCAGTGGCTGTGCAGTATTCTGCATTTGTCAGGGCTAACGAACTATGGAGGGGATCCTCTTCCAGTTCGGGGTTTAAAAAGTTTGCTGCAGGAGGCATTCTGGGAGCTGTCGTTCTTCGCCCAGCATAATACTAGACTTTGAAATCCAGTCCTGTGCACACTTACCTGGGTGTGTGTCCCACTGATTGCAGAGTGACTTGCTTCGGAAGAGATGCATAGAAATTGTGAGGCCTGGGTGAGCCTTAACGTTGGACAAAGGCAATATCTGGGGAGCACACGTTTTGCGTGCACAAAGTTCCAGGCTCTGTCTGCATCTTCAGTGGTAAGGATCTCGAGCAGCAGGGCTTGGAGAGTCACTGTGAGCCAGAGGAGAACAGTATGGGGGCCTGTGCTCAGTCCCGGTATCTACTGTGGGACTTCTCAGACAGTAGAATAAATCGTATTGTTCTGTGCAGTGCTGGATTTGCAGTAGTGGGTGCTGTGGGTGTTGGTCTGTGTCTGCCTCCTGCATGACAGGAGGGAGAAGTCATCTGGCTTCACACAGGGAGTGACACTTCTGTTGAGAGAATGTGTTCCAGCAACAGAGGGGGCACAGAGCCTGCAAATAACTTAAGTCATTAAGACACTTTCTATGCTAGAATAATTGTGGTCCAAATGTATGGATACTCCATTTTTTCCCATTGCACGTAAAAACAGCCCTGCTGGATCAGGCCCAAGGAAGCCCATCTAGTCCAGCATCCTGTTTCACACAGTAGCCCATCAGATGCCGCTGGAAGCCTACAGGCAGGAGTTAAGGGCATGCCCTCTCTCCTGCTGTTACTTCCCTGCAACTGGGACTCAGAGGCATCCTGCCTCTGAGGCTGGTAGCCGTTGATAGACCTCTCCTCCATGAAGTTATCCACACCCTTCTTAAAGCCATCCAGGTTGTTGGCTGTCACCACATCTTGTGGCACCCTTTTAACACGTTTCTTGAGACATGCTTTTGACATCTGTTCTACCTAAGTGAGCTGAAGCATGTTGCACTGCTTCCGGCTACAAAGGAGGTAGCCAAACCTTGTGATCCACCAACAACTCAGGCTACATTCCCACTGAGTTGGTGCTACTTCTATCTTGTGACTCTCTGCATGGTGAAGGTCTTGATACACATGCAGTCCCAGCCCCTGCCCCTAGATATGTTTCCGTGCACTCAGTCGTGTGTGTGTGTTCGCTTCCCACTTCCCACCACAAAGAGTCAAGGGAGCTATTTTCTACAACGTTCTGGCTAGGAGAAAAGGGGGCAGCCAGGAAAGTGGGATGCTCTTAAAGGTGGCACCTGTGCCCTTGGTACATACTTCATGAAAGATTAAATTGTGAACCACAGTCTTGCCTGGGCCACAAACGCTCTAGGTGACCTTAAAGCCATTGTCTCTGAGCCTCTTCTCTACCCCACCCCCATCGAAATATGGGGATAATGCTTGCCGATGCTGCAAGCTTGTAAAGAGCGATGAGATAGTGAGGCGAGTCTCATGATCAGTGAGACTCTCCGGAATGGGGTTAGCGGGGAGAGTGGACTTAGCCTTAGCAGGGGAGCAGCCCTGGGCAGCCGGATTGGCCACCCACATGACTGCCGGCTCTGTCGGGATCAGGGGCCGCAGGGATTGGGGGCCACATGGCTCCCAGAAGTCCCAGGATGCCCCGCAGGAGCATGTGGGGCATCCAGGAGAAACCCCCCAGGGCCAGGAGGCTTGTTTCAGCCTCCCAGCAGGGGGTTCTCATGTGTTGCTGCAGTGTGGAGCCACACTGCGGCAATACACAGTCAAATAGACAGGATTAGAGGAGTGCTCGCTCCGCTAACCTCATCTAAGGGGAGGGCTACAAAAGCGGGTCACCTGCTTTGGAGAAATGAACCCGGTGGTTCTCACGCTCGGCCGAAATCGGGCTGGGCTCCCTTGGCCCGATTTTGACCGATCGTGAGAATCGCCTCAACATCTTTATGAAGGCATCATTGCTGTGATAAATGAATTGACAAACCGTGGTTTGCAATTGGCTGGCAAACCAGAACTGTCAACTGAAATCAGGTTTGCAAACAAAGGTTTTCCCTGATCATGGCTTGGTGTGATGTGTGAACTGATGATGATTATGGCCGTTGTTCCACCTCTGGATGCTACTGCACCAGGGAAATGGGAGTGGACAAATGAAACTGCCAGTATTGAGAATGAAAGTAGATGACAAGCCAGTCTGGTCCATGGTTTAAGCGGCAAACTATGGTATGTGCAAACCATGGCTTGGTGTGATACCTGAACTGAGCTGATGCATATGAAGTGCTTTGAGGACACAAATGCTAAATATGAGCAGTGATTGCAAATAGGATTTCTGATCATCAAGAGCTCTTGAATACAATAGCCAGAGGTCTAGAAACAGGAACAAGCCCCCTTCAGCATCTCAGATCTAAATCTAATGCACTGGTTTCTTACACCTCACTGGCTATAAGTAACAGTTAAGGAGGAATTAACCACTGACTCTTCCTTCAATAAGCTGGAACCTTTATTCTTCCATTATTGCTTCCAGGGGTTATCAGTTTCTCATTTCTGGCTGAAGTTGACTGACCTATGGATCTTAATATTGTTCTGGAGAGCAGCAGCTGTTAAAATTGCAAGATCTGCCCTCTGCCAGCTGAGAATCCCTGGGACCTTAGGAATATGCTCAGCTGGCCCCATTCTGTCCCTTATTACCATCCTCAGCCAGAGGGCTGGCCTCAAATGATACAGCTTGAGCCGATCTCTTTGATCTGTCACTTTTATTTTGCCTGGGCTATAAAACTCCTGTATGATATAGTTACATCTCCAAGCAGGGGCTGAGGGGACCTATAGGATGATGGAATGGGCAGAATACATAATATATAAGGTGAGGAATTGGAGGGTGATGGTGGAAGGGGTGACTACAGGCAGAGAATAAATAGGGTTACATTATACATTCCCTGGCTCTGGTGCCCAAGATGGAGGCAGCAAACTCTCCTCCAAACAATGCATAGATTAAAGCAATGAGCTAACTTACTCTTTCCTCCTTATTTGGGATCAAAGTGAATAAAGATCAGTGCAGAGTCCTTGGCATGATTAACCTCTTCTTTTTCAAGGATGTGTGCCTGAAAGGGCAAATTACAGCTGGGGTGTGGCAAAGGGCCCTGGGGCTAGAAAACTGGGATAAAAATTGAAACCCAGCATGAAAATTGCAGGGAATGTCCCTTATAGGGGTGTTTTCAGGATCCTGTTTGGGTGCCTCTGCCTTGGAGGCCTTAGAAATCTCTTGGGATTCCATCAGGATGTTCTGTAGCTTGGAATGAAGGAACCTGGCAGAGTTCGTAGGCGACTGTGAAGCAGCCACATGAAGGGGGAGACACTGAAATGTCTTGCCGCTTCCAAAAGGCAGGAAGTGAGGGTGTGGGTTAGGGGAGAAAGAGGTTTGGGGAAAACTGGCCTGTGTCAGACCCTTTTCCCTGAGCTTCTCCTTTAAGGTAGGGAAGTGCCTTGTGGATCAATAAGTCTGCACAGAACAAGCAGAAATGCCAGTGGTATTCAATAAATGATATATCTGGGGAGGGCTCCCCACATTCTCCCTTCTCTTCATCCCATTTCCTCTTCAGTTCCAGATTTTCAGGAAGCTGTCCCAGGAGCCTGTGGACACAGCCATGCCATCTGCAGTTACCCCCAAACAACTCACTCGGTTGTCATGTCCAGACAAGATTCCTGGGGGAGAAATAATTGGTTCTTTACTTTTTACCATGATCGGCAAGGCAGCTTATATAGTGATTAACATGCAATATAAAAACAAGATAGAACACACTCTAAACCACAACATAAATACCATCTCAAAAATACTATCAGAATGCAGTCTGTAAACTTTGGACAGGATCCAGACTAATTCAGGAGGAAGTACCATTAAAATAAGTGAAACAAATTAGTCATAACTAACTCAAGTCCCACTAATTCTCATGGGACGTAATCTGGTTAATTTCATGGCTAACGTAGTCTGGATCTTGCCTACTGCTAACTGGGCAAAGAGGCACCTTTTACCATGGTGATTCTCTTTATTGAGCAGGGAGAGAGTAACTGGCCCTATCCACCCCCAGCACAGTATCTCCAGTGACTGTTGCTGCTGTCTCTCTTATGTTTCTTTTTAGATTGTGAGCCCTTTGGGGACAGGGAGCCATCTTATTGAGTTGTTATTTCTCTGTGTAAACTGCCCTGAGCCATTTTTGGAAGGGCGGTATAGAAATCGAAATAATAATAATAATAATAATACTGGCAGTGACAAAATGATAAAATCCTAAAAATTTCCTTCTCTCACCCAAAGCTCATTTGAATAGAATTAATTTAGCACCAGGAAGATAAGACGGAGGGAGCAATGTGGCCCTCTCTAGTGTGTGCGTGTGCATGCAGAGGGAGGGGGGTTGAAAGTCGAGTGCTACTCTGGAGAAGACCTTGTTCTTGCCACCCACCTATCCTCCAAGGGCAAGGCCATCCAGAGCAAAGTCTCCGATTATGACTGTAGTATATAAGAGAAGCTTGATATGGGAGCAGGTGTTCCCTCATTAATGCTGAATGATTCATTTGTTATGTGGGAATATGGCTAATGCAAGGGGTGGTCCTGCAGGATACAAGATGCCCACATCACTCCAGGGTGTACAGGCTCTTCTAGGTGATGATATTGTTGTAATATAAGTAAAATGAGAAATCTACATGATGTACAAGGATGTTTGTGGACTATTCTTAGCACCATCTGCTGGCAATCTGTATGCAAATCTGTTTTTTCACATGAGAATAAAGAGTCTGAAAAGGCACTGGTTTATTCATGGATTGCCACAGACTGCCTATAGATGGCGCTAAGAATGTCATGTGACATCCTTGTACATTGTATGGATTTCTTGCCTTATTTACCACTGTAATTTGTGTTGGCTGAAATATATCGCCATCTGAAAGAGCCTCAGCACCAGTCCACAGCAAGTCCCATCAAACTGGGCCCATTTCAGACTGAAGGGCATGGGGTTGTATGTTTGAATGTCCCCCTCATGGGGGGAAAATGGCTGCATATACAAAACTAGAATGTTGGAAAGAAGGCAAGATTAGTAAAGTACCCTTCTCCCTGACATGTAGTTTTTATTATGTGGGGAGCTTTTTATGTGAGGGAACATGCAGTCTTGAAATTCCAGTCACATGCTGTGGTACAATCCAGGAACAGCTTGATCGTGTGATGCGCTAATCAGGAGCAGTATCAGGGGTTGGCCAAGCCAGGCACAGGCCCAAGGGCTGATCCCCAAGTCCCCAGGGGGCTGTTTGCAGCACCATGAGTCTCTTGTGCCACTACGGCCTTCTTCCACTTGCCTCCCCATCTGCACTTATGCAGAGTCCCTAGGAGGAAAGTCAATTTCTCAATGAAAAGGGGAGGAGGAAGAGGAGCTGTGCTGAGAGACTTGGTGGTGATGGTGGTTCTCCTCCCTCTCACCCTTTCAAGTCAGGCCTACTTGACTTAGGCCCCCAGCTGTTTTTGGACTACAACTCCCATAATTCCCAGCCACAGTAGCCAATAGTCAGGGATTATGGGAGTTGTAGGCCAACGTCTGCAGGCGGGCCCAAGTTGAGCAGGCCTGCTCTAAGCAAATGGTGGAAGGAGGAGCAGATCCTCCTCCTTGCACTGAGGAGAGGAAGAGCTGCTTTCGCCGTTATGCATCCTGTATTTGCCAACTGGTGTGGGTGGGGGCCATTTTGAACTCCCTGATCAGCAGCTCCTTCTTCCTCCCTCCACATTGGTGAAGCGGGGGAGGAATGGGGTGGCATCCACAGCAGCTCTTCCTCAACCATTTGCCGAGGGAGAGGAGAGCCGCCATGTCCCACCTATTATTATTATTATTATTACTACATTTATATCCTGCTCTTCCTCCAAGGAGCCGTGTACTACATACTTGAGTTTCTCCTCACAACAACCCTGTGAAGTAGGTTAGGCTGAGAGAGAAGTGACTGGCCCAGAGTCACCCAGCTAGTTTCAAATGCAAAATAATAACAATAATGGCTGAATGGGGATTTGAACTCGGGTCTCCCTGGTCCTAGTCCAGCACTCTAACCACTACACCAACACCAGCACTCTAACCACTACACCAACACACACACACACACACACACACACACACACACACACACACACACACACCTCTCTCAGTGCTCTCAGGCTGAGGGCCTTCACAGACCTAGAGCCAGCCTTCGTTCAATAGTGTAGACAAGCTTTCAGTCCTTCCATTCTGGCATGGGGGACGCTATCCTCTTGAAGAGCAGAACCTCTGCAGTTCTGAACTGTCCCTTCTAGGGGGGGGAAGATGGCCATGACTCCTGCAAGGGAAGTAGTCTGCCTGGAGCAAAGCAGGGAGACTGGAGCGCCGCGGCGTAGCCCAACTCACCCACACGCTCCGATTTTAGAGAGTCCCAGATGTTGCAGTTAAAGTCGTCATATCCAGCCAGCAGGAGGCGCCCACTGCGAGAGAATGCGATTGAGGTAATTCCACAGATGATGCTCTCGTGTGCGTAGACGATGAGCTCCTGGTCAGCTCGGAGGTCAAAGAGGCGGCAGGTGGCATCATCAGAACCAGTGCAGATGGCCTCGCCACTGGGGAAGAACTGGGCAGAGAGGGAAGAAACCGTCAGCTCTCTCCCTTCTCCAGCCCCACTCCTCCCATGATTTCAGCCCCGGCCTTGTCCCAGAGGGTCATGTTCTTCTGCCATGCTCTGCCCAGCCACCATCTTCCTACCTCAGCTGTGGCGTTTTCCCTCCTCCCTCCCTCCCCCCCGCACCCCACAGCTCTGAAGGCAACGGCCGTGGCCCCTGAAGAAACGTACATTGATGGCATTGATGTCAGACTCGTGTCCCATGAACGTCTGGCGGCAAGATTGCTCCCGGATGTCCCACAGCTTGGCTGTGGCATCACAGGCTCCCGAGATGAAGAGCTTGAAGTCTGGGGAGACAGCCAGGCTCATGCAGTCCCCAGTGTGGCCTACGAACACCGTCTTCTGCTGGCCGGTTTCAATGTCCCAGAGGGCGCTGCAGGGGCAGGAGAGAAGAAGGACTCCGCTGCTGCTTTCTGAATCCCAGATCTAACCAGGCTAGTCTAAGAGCTGGCAACGGTTGGCTGGAGGGACCTTCCCATCTAGGCCTCAGTTAAGCCCCCAGTCCTAAAAGCTCCCCTCAGCTATTTTTACATAAGCGCAGATGGGAGCCAACAGCAAAGGGCTCTTTAAACTCACCCCCGGCACAGGAGCCCTGTTCAGGCATTCAGCCTGGACACAAGAGAACCAACCACAACCTGTGCAGAGGCATTCTTCAAGCCACACCCCCGCTCGCTCTCCCAGGTTCAGCCCTTGTCTGCAGAGTAAGGTCCGCTTGCCGTATTCTGGCTTTCCAAATCCGGGTGCCTAATTTGCATATTAGGTAAATTGGCTTGCAAATAATTTTTGAGCAGAACAGTGACTGCAGGTTTTGCTCTGTAACTCCACTTCTACAAGGGCTAGAGCTTAGCTTTTATTATTATTATTTTATTTTATTTTAGTTAAATGAAAGCTGAAATCCAGGCGAATTTGGGTGGGCTAAGCAATCTGGGTGAGATGCTTAAAATCCGGGTGAAACCCAGAATTTCGGGGGGCATAGTAACTCTACCGCAGAGGCAAGCACTGAACTAGGGGAGCGTTTCTCCTCATGATCTCAAACACGGTCCAGCATTCATGAAGACAAACTCTCCCTGGATTCAGCATTTGCCTCTGCAGAGAACTGCTGAATCCTGAGTATGTGTGTGGTGGGGGGCGGCAGCGGCAGCTTGAGGAGCACATCAGCATGAAGGCCTGGCTAGCTGGTGCGCTACCATTCATCCAGTATCTGGGTACAGTGAGGTACCCAGTTTCTGAACCTTTGAAGAGGCCTATACTGTCAGGGTTCACAACTGAGGCCCTGCTGACGGAGGCAAAGGGGAGAGCACAGCCGAGGGACATCCTCATGGGAGGAGAACTCCGTCAAAGCCATGCTTGTGGAAGAGGTGGTGGAAGAGCCCCCTGCCGATTTCTCAGCTTATGTGGCAGTGCAAGGCCAACACTTCCTCTTTAGCCCAGCTCAAATGATGGCCCCTGTTTAGGACGGATAGGTCTGCAGCGGAGGGGTGACTCCGTGGGGAGAAGATGTTGTGCCAGTCTGGAGAAAAAGGTGGCACCTCCTGGCGGGTCAGTGGGCAGAGTCCGGTGGCTCATAGGTGATGCCTGATTAACAGGAGAGCAAATCTAATAACAAAAGCTCTCCTAAGCCAAGCTAAAATTAGCCTGTTCCTTTGACTTTCTTTCCTCATCCAGATACTGCAGTGTTTTCCCTGGAGACCCTGAGAAGGACAGTAAAACCCTGAGAGTTCAGACTAAAAGTGGAGATCTGGCTAGTTGCTGACAAGGGGACAGCCTTTTTTGAAGACTGTGGAGTGAGAGAATGAAGATAAACTATCACCTGAATTACCTTTTTACTTTGAGTTACCAGGATTGCAGTGGGGTGAGTGGGGGGCTTAATATACTGAGGTGCACAGTGGAAGCTTGTCTTGTAAATGGGGAGGGGCAGGAGCCAACACTCCGCTTTTGTGGCCTACCATGCTGGTTGGATCTCATGGGTAAATGGACACACTCACCATGTGGTGTCCCCAGAGCTGGTCACAATGTTGTTATCATCCAAGAATCTGCAGCAGGAGAGGTAGCCTGCAAGGAAAGGATAGCAGAATGCAAATGCCTTGGGAAAAGAAAAATAAGACTGCACCCAGGGCTCTATGTATTCTGCTCTAAAATATATTAAAATCAAATTTCTGACTAAGCAAAAGGTCACCTGTGTGGGCCGAGAGTTCCCGGCTCACTTTCACGCTCCCTTCGCGACTCTTGAGGTTGTAGATGGAGCACATGTTGTCGAGACCTCCGCAGGCCACAAAATTCCCCGATGGGGCGTAGGCACAGGTCATGACCCAGGAGGAGCGGAGGGGGATGGCATGAACCTGGGATCAGAGGACAGGGTGGAAACCCAAAGTGAGTGTGGGATCCCCCTGGGTGGGACTCTGGATCTTGAGAGAAACACTGGCAGTAACGGGAGTAACTCCAGCGGCAGCAATGGAGGCTCAGGAATGAAATGCTAGTAGCTATAAGGCGAGTTTCGATCTTGCCATTCCTGGTCCTGCTAACAGTTGAGGTTTCTACCCTTACCTTGTTGGTTGTATATGTGTCCCACACAATGAGTTTCCCATCTTGTGAGGCACTGACCATGAGCCTAAGAGAGAGGAACAGAGACCTGTTAGTATGTCTGAAACTGAATTGGATTTAAAAAAAAAAAATCTACCATCCCTCAGGCAAAAGGTCACTCGAGTGTTCCCTCTGACAGGGATTCCCAGATGTTGACTACAACTCCCAGAATCCCCAGCCAAAGGCCACTGCAGCTGGGGATGCTGGGAGTTCTAGTCAACAACATCTGGGAATCCCTGTTAGAGGAAACAGTGGTCACCAGGCAGGGGCGTTAACAAGGCTGGAGTGGGCCCAGAGACAAAATTTTAAAATGGGCCGCTTGCTGATACACACACCACAATATATAGTCATGTGACTTGCCTCTGGGGGGCCCCTCGAGGCATGGGGTCCCCCAGGCAGCCGCCTCCCCTTGCCTAATAGTAGTTACACCCCTGTCACCAGGCCTCAATTGGCCCCATGTCTCTCCCTCTGTGGGATCACACCTTGGCGTTTCATACTGCACCCTCAAGGCAGATTTGTTACTCCTTAGCACCTTGCTACCACACTGTGATCAAGG
Organism: Hemicordylus capensis; assembly: GCF_027244095.1. NCBI lineage: Eukaryota > Metazoa > Chordata > Lepidosauria > Squamata > Cordylidae > Hemicordylus > Hemicordylus capensis. Next base: position 164,083,474 of record NC_069658.1, read on the forward strand.
GGTGGTAGATGGGAGAGGCAAGCACAAGGGCGGGACTGAAGGCAAGGACATGTAGTGGTTGCCAGGAGTCGACACTGACTCGACGGCACAACTTTACTTTACACATACGTACATTTCATTTCAGTTGGGTATGAGGACAAAAGCATTAAGCCGACGACTTCATGGAAAAGGTGGGTTTTCAAGAACAAGACTGGCCCAGCATTTTCGCTGCAAATTAACTCTGCCCACCATTTTGTCATATGCTAAGCAGTATAACAACAGCATATTTACATTATCAAAGATTTCCCAGGATACTGTTTTCTGGTTTTCATGTTTTATTCCAGTAATTTAACTGTTGACACTACCGGTTTATCCAGACTGAATTCCTGGGCACCATCCTTAACCTAGATTAGAGCCCTCATTTCACATACAAGCATGCACTGGAAAACAACTGGGAAATGCGAAAGTAGAAGCAGCAGCTGTCTCCCCACCAGACCTCTGCACAGCGGAGAATGGAGCCCCTGGAATGTTGTCACCCCAAGCAGCTGCCTAATTTGCCTCTATGGTTGGGCCAGACCTGCTGAGGAGGAAGTTCAAGAGAAGTGGCCTCCTAGTAGTGTGTTGGGGAGGGAGTTCTCAGTGTAAGGAACAGCAAGGGAAGATGGATATGGTCCCCTTGATGCAGCATCGCTTACTTGGAATCTGTGGACCAGTGACAAGCGTAGATCTTGGCCAGGTGCCCACGCAGGGTTCGCCGTGTACGCATCTGTATGCGCCCGACCACTTCCAGCCCAGAAACAAGCTGCATGGAAAGTGGGAGTTTTAGCTCCTGCCATCAAAGGCATGGGAGAAATAACATGTCTCCACCCCACCCCCTCACCCCCACAGCCTGTATACATTGAGTAATTTGGAGGAATCCCACTCCTCTCTCAGGATTTATGACAGATTCTTCCTCTGTCCTGACACATAATTTATTACCAAAGCCACTTACCTGTGCAAGTGTGGTGTCAGCACAAGCTTTTCGAGCATCCTGCAAAGAAAGAGAGAGAGAGATTAACACACTGAGATGAAGTGAAATTTTTGGAGGAAAAAGGAAAACAGTGGGATCATCTGTCATCTTTGAGAAAACTGGGCCCCAAATTCCCCAGCCTGGGACCAGAATTACATTCCCCATTGCCTTTGATATGACAAGCCAGAGATAGGCTCACAGCCACACACTGCATTTCTTTTATCACATTTTTATCCTGCCTTTCCTTTGAGGAGGTCATGGTGGCATACGCGGGGGGTGATTCTTCCCCTTTTATCCTCACATGATCCTGTGAAGAAGACTGGGGGTCCTTCCAGACAGCAATAAAGTTCAACGCACCATTTTACTGACTGTATACACACTCCCGTAAGCTTCTGTGCTCCTTCCTATTGGTATCTTACTTTCTAGCCATATGCTGATCAGAGACCTTGTGCAATTTTTGCAGTGCCACCTGCTGGCCAGTGCCTGCATTCTGAGAAGAACCAGTAGTTGTCACAAAAATAGTATTGGAAAGGGAACAGGTTCTTCTCAGAATGCAAGCTCTGACCAGTAAATGCTGCAAAAATAGCTTGAGATCACCATGAGTTAAAGAAAATTTCCAAAATGACATCTCCTAAGAAGCCAGAATCCCTCCTGCTGGGGATAACGCAAGGAGTGTTTTCTACAACCAACTTAACATTCTTTATGTACGCTACCACGGCGGCCAGAATAATATATGCGCAGAAATGGAAGAGTAATGAACTGCCCTCAAAAGAAGATTGGCTGATAAAAATTTTGGAATATGCGGAGATGGCAAAACTTACAGTACTGATAAGAGACCAAAAATTGGAATGCTTTAAAGAAGATTGGAAACCATTCTTATTATACTTAAAGAACTATTTTCCTAATATTGATTTTACAACAGGGTTTGAAATTTAGTAATATTAGCAGGTTGGGTAGATCAAAATTGAGTTTGTAAGGTTTAAGATAAATGTTTTGAATTATTATTATAGCAAGGGTTAATTTTATAGTTGGTGATTCACGAGGGGGTGTGAGCGGGAAGTCAAAATTTGCTTAATGTGATGTGAATGTTAAGACATTGTTAAAATCAATAAAAATTTAAACAAAAAAAGAGATCACTGATCAGCATGTATCAGCAGAAAGCAAGAGCCAATGGGAAGGCACACAAAAATCCATGGGAGCATATGTATGGTCAGTAAGACAGCACGTTGAACTCGCACAATTTATTGCTACCTGGAAGGGCCCCTGTGTGGCCCAAAGTCACCTAGTGAACATCAGCACTGAGCAAAGTCTTGAACCTGGAATGGTCAAAGCAAGCTGGCCAGGCAGCATAGATGAAGTTTGCATCCAGCAGCAGTAGCAGCTTCATTCGTTGGTCTCTCCTTGTTGCCACTGCTGCAACAGCACCAGCACCAGCTCACTTGCTCTTTCTCTCCCTTCCAGTACCAAATGTATCCACTTTGATGCTGGAGGGGAGAGACAGAGCAAGTGAGTCATGCTGGCACAGCAGCAAGGACCAGGAGAGGCTGGTGGTTGAAGTTGCCTCTAGGGGTGTGCACAAAAGCCACCTGGCCCAGTTCGGTTTGAATTTGAACCGGTTCGCACACCACTAGCTGCCACCACTGGATACAATGGCCTTCCACATTGTCTTGCCAGCCTGCAGCATAAGCAGTGGCACACCCTGGAAGATGAGGCCAGCAAGGAGGAAGAGGAGCATAACGAGGGCCAGTGAGGCAGAGGCACCTTTACCCCTGGACTTCCAGGGCCTTCACACTCCCTGGAGGCTCCCAAATCCTCTTTAGGCTGCCCTGGGTCGTGTGGTCATCGCGCTGCCAGCCCACACTGCACTGGGCAGCCCAGCATGACTGTGACTTGCACTGGGCACCGAGGGTGATCTCTGCTTTAGAGACAGAGCAGGGAGTGGGGGGAAATATGGGGGATGGGAATATGCTAAATTGCATGTTGAAATGTTTCTGCTAATGCATATCTGCATAAATATTCAGGTTGAGTATCCCTAATCTGGACATCCGGAATACGGAATGCTCCAAAATCCAGAAACCACCACGGCTTTTTAAAGTAAGTACAAAGCATCATTTTCACATGAATCTGAATTTCATCTCCACCTAAAATGCCATATTTGAGTATAACATGAACAGCAACATTATTGCGTTGACAATTTTCTCGCAATTCGTTTTCATTACATTTACAGCTACCTGTAGTCATCGTAAATTCAACGCTTATTTGTTTGTATACTTTAAATAAAACCTAAAGAAATAAAATACAGTGTACAGTAACCTTTCGTGTTTAGACTTGGATCCCATGCCCAAGATACAGTATGCAAATATTCCAAAATCTGGAAAAGTCCGAAATCGGGAACACTTCTGGTCCCAAGCAGTTCGGATAAGGGATACTCAACCTGAACCTGTTTTATATTCTTACATCCTTGTGAGTTCAGTTGCTGTTTGTGCCCTGAAGAGCCCAAGTGTTAAAAATACTGCACGTGTCACTCTCTGTGTGCGTGTGTGTGTGTGTAGGGATGATACTTAACTTGCAGCGGGATGAGGTGTGTGTCCTCCAAAGGCCTTTAGGTCCAGTGTCCAATATGACCGAGGTGCACCTCTGCAGTGAGGCCGGGAAGAGGTCAGGAAGGGATGTGGAGGGTGGGGCCCTTGATGGGTTGGGGCTGGCCGGTGGGGGGAGGAATGCCAAAAGAAACAGGAGTGCTGGCAGCAGGCAGGTGGGGCGATGCTTGCAGCAATGGACAGGACGGACAGGGTGCAGGGTTACCTCTTATGGAGCAATGGGGGCACAACTAGGCTTCCACATTTTTGGTCCAGAGAGCTGAAGCTCTTTGGCCAGAGCAGTGAGCAAGCCCAGTCTTCCTACCAGCCGGGGAGACAGGGGAATGGGTGGGGCTTGTCCTCGCAGTTGCGGAGGGGTCTCCACCCCAAGGTTGTGAGGAAGACTGCAGGCTGTTTTGCCACTGTGTTGCTCTGGCACACAAAGCACTTGGGTCATGCAGGGCCAAGCCAGCAAGCCCAACACCTCGCTCTTGCAGTGCTTTTGGCTGTTTTTTGCCTAATGGGCCAAAACGGCTACCTATGCATTTTGTGATCTATGCCAGTAACCCTAACATTGTGAATTCTCAGCTTCATCACCAAACTACAATTCCCAGAATTCTTTGAGGAAACACGTGTTAGTGAAAATGCTATAAAACCAATGTAGGGTTGCGCAGTGGGGAAGTAACTTGCCTAGGGCGCAAGAGGTTGCTGGTTCGAATCCCTGCTGGTATGTTTCCCAGAATATGGGAAACACCTATATTGGGCAGCAGCAATACAGGAAGATGCTGAAAGGCATCATCTCAGACTGGGCAATGGTAAACCCCTCCGGTATTCTTCCAAGAAAACCACATGGCTCTGTGGGCACCAGGAGTTGACACTGACTCAACGGCAGAGGCGTAACTAGGGAAAACGGCACCCGGGGCAAGCACTGAAATGGTGCCCCCCCACGCCCCCCCAACATACTACATTATACTTAGGTTTTTCCTCACAAGCGCCCGCCACCGCCGCCGCCAAGCCAGGCCACTGACTGGCCACCAGGCGCCAGCAAAGCAATGGGGGGGGGGCGCGGGCAGCGTGGAAGGGACCGCTCATGGGGGAGGGGGCGCCGACGCACTCCCTTGACTGCTGCAGCGCTGCTGCACTGAGCAGGAAACATTTGTATTAACAAAAAATAAAAAAAATTAAAAAAAATTTTTTGTCATGGCGGCGCCCCCCATGTGTCCAGAAAAGATGGCGCCCGGGGCACGTGCCCCCCTGCCCCCCTATAGTTACGCCTCTGCTCAACGGCACAACTTTACCTTTAGGGTTGAAGTAAAGCTATTTCCTGACAATTCTGTTCTTAACCTGGATCTGTTTGTTAGTTTCCAAGGAGCTCTTCCAGGGAGAGAGGAGAAAATACACCTGCTGGAAAGCAGGTGTAGGGAGAAGCCCAAGATGGGAACGGGCTCAGTCCAGTGAGCTTCTCGCCCCCAGCATTACCTCAATCTGCTTCTTCAGCTGCTCAGCCTCCTGCTTCATCTGCTCTATTTCGCCCATCTTGACAAACTAGCTTTGGGCCTCCCACTCAGGGTACCTGGGTCCTGGATGGAGAGAGAGAGAAGTTGAGTGATCCCACTTCTTTCATGTCTTCAATGCCCCTTAGATCACGAAAGAGTCTGTTTAGCGCTGTTTAATACTGGTGGCACCAATGTGACAGAGAAATATGACAGAGTCTCTTACAGTTTGCTTACAGCAAGCCATTCTGCAAATCTTAGCTCAGGGCCAAAGCCAACCAGAGAACCTCGTCACTTACTTCACCTGCCACAGATCAAACAGAGAATGCTCACTAGGCAAAATGGCGTGTGTCTCTTTGCCCATCTGTCTGTCCGTCCTTTAAATGCTCCTGTCCCTTTGTTGCCGCCACCACTTCTTAAAATGCATGTTGGAGGTGCAAGGTAGAAAAGTGATGATTGAGATGATACCTCAAAAACTGGCCCAACTGTAAAGAAGCAAGCTTCTGAGCAGCACTGAACTACTCAGCTACTGGACAAGAATTGGGGGGAGGGAGATGATGATCATTGGCCCTGCATCCAATGCATGCTTTCAAGGTGAGGTTACCAAGCTGGTAAGGAAAATAAAATTAACCCTAGTTCCTTGGGCACAATATCAAAAGCCTGAATGCCTTCTACAGCCACTCTAGGGAATCCTTCTAGTGGATCAACTATAAATTCACCATGGGCAATTGTCATCATGTGCGCAGCTTTGTGTTGAATTGAACTTTAATATGCATCCAAATGCCCTGTGTTTTCTTTCAGTTGCAGGGAACTGTAGCATTTGCTTTAGAATGCCACTCCGAATCCAAAGTCCTAATGCCTTTGACTATTTTGCAGGGCAAGTTCTAACAGGGGTTATCAAACTTGTCCCCTCTCAGGGTCTATTATAGTCTTTTAAACCCCATTCATTCCTCCCCTCCCTCATTAAACATGTATAACTGCCCTGAGCACTGGGGATAGGGCAGGATGTAATATCTATTAAATAAATTTGCTTGCAATAATTCAATAAAATGGCTATGGTCTATATTTTCTGTTTTAAAAGAATCTGGAATTCTTATGGCACACGTGCACAAGAGGACTTTAATAAATCCACTTCAAACATTTCTAGTGGCCCACAGTGGCCAGATTTTCTAACAGACCATAAAACATGGCACATCTCTGGCACTGACAACTGCGGCAGCAAAACTACTGTCCCTATGGAATCCAATTCTCCAGCCAAGAGCTGGTGGAAAAGACTCTTCCTTGGTTTGAATCTCAGCTCCTCCACTAACTCATTAGGGGATTGGAGGCACCTGCAGTTCCCCAGCTGCAATAGGGGGATAATCACAATACACACTTCTCTTACACCAGGGGTAAGATGTTGCTGGACTGCAGCCCCCATCATCCACTGCCACAATGGCTGAGCAACAACATCAGGAGACCCAAGTTTGAGAATGCCTGCTATACAGGATTGCTATAAAGATTACATCAAAATAATATATATACTTTTTAAAAAATACCTTTTTTCATTAACTCAGATTTATTTTTAAACTGTTTTAATTGATTTAAGGTTTTTAATAGCTGCTTGTGCTTTTAAATGTGTTAACCACCCAGAGATCTGTATACGGGGTGGTATAAAAATTCACTCACTCACTCAATACATTAAAATAAAATAAAATAAAACCTGCTAAATGAAATACATATATGCATACATGTATGGGAAGCACTCTGCACACTCAAAATGCTAGACTGTATTCAACCCCAGCACAGCATTTCTTCAGTAGCTGTTGCTGGTGTCTACCTTGTTTCTTTTTAGTGTGAGCCCTTTTGGGGGAGAGGAAACCATTTTCTTCTTAGGTTTTTTTCTATGTCTTTCTTTGAGAACTTTGTGTTGAAAAGCAGTATATAAATAATAGTCCTAGTAGCAAGCAAGCAAGCAAGCAAGCAAGCAAGCAGGTAAGTAATATTGCCATTGTCCTGTTCTCTCCCAACCCCTTCAGTCTGTCTCTGCCCACTCAGATGTCAATATTCACACATCCTGCCGCCTATTCCTCCAGCTCTAGCCCCACCCACTCTGCACCGCCGCTGCTTACACCCTTTGCCCCCTATTGGGTTGGGTGGAAAACTTGTTAGTGGTCCTTCCTGCTTCTCCTGAGATTGTAACTGCAGCTTCCTCAGCAAACAGGTAAATAATATTAATATTAATATTTAATAATAATAATTATTATTATTATAATTATAATAATAATATTATTATATTATATAATTATAATTATAATAATAATTAATTATAATAATAATATATAATATAATATAATATAATATAATATAATATAATATAATAATTAATTATAATAATAATTATAATAATTATATTATAATATGATAATTATAATAATAATAAAATAATTATAATTATAAAATAATTTTATCATCAATAACCAACAGTATTGATGATAAGATTCAGCCATCCCAGGTCCTTGGGAAGGACTCAATGTCTGGATAAAACAAACCAGTCAATAACACCTGTCTGACTGTGTAAATAATAATAATAATAATAATAATAATAATATAATATTAATCTCCATGCCATGAAAAAGCTTCACCTGCCGATTTTTGTATATATGCACAGGAGCAGACCTGGTGCGGGTTGTTGTTTTCTGGTCAGCTGGCAACCCTACCCTTGGGGCAATAGCGTCCATCTCTTATCCTCTCCCATTTAACCTTATTGATCTTGTACGTACACGAACACACCCCTTCGTTGCTCAGCGCTGAGAGCGCAGCAGTGCCCTCTGGTGGCGAGTGAGAAGGATTGGTCAGGAAAGACTCGGTTTTTCCATATTGACAAGTCCTCTTGACTAGTTCGAATTCAGTCTTTGTTGTCCTTGTTGAAATGAAAATCGAGCTTTTCAGGATTTCCGCTGATGTTCTGGACCCCACCCTTCCTCTAGCTGCCCAATGGCAAACTAAGATCCGGATGTTGTTGCTGCTGCTGTTGTCACGAATGCAAGCCTCAACTATGTCACAACTTCCATGGACAATCTACTGCAAATTCCACTTGCCTCAGCTTTTCAGACATATATTGCATGCAAGACGACTTGCCAGGGTGAATGAGGATCTTCCAATTAACCTGAGTGGATTTCAGTTCTTTAGAGACCATCAAGACATGCCCATTATGTCCCCCAACCTAGTCTTCTGGCATTGCTGCTAGGAACACACCAGTGCAGGGAATCTTTCTTTGGCCTCCCGGTCCAGACTGGAGAGAGGAGGAGTTGAAAAGAGAGGTAAAGAAAGCATGCTCGTGAGATTATTGGGAAAGTATTTGCAGGTGTGAAGTTTAGGGATTCAACTGGTGGCACAGGGAGGGCATAGGCGGCCTGCAGGGGTGTAGCTATAATGGAGCGGATGGGTTCAGAGAAGCCAGGCCCCTAGCTCCCGAAGTTCAGTTCATAAGAGGAAAATCAGCTGTGAACACAGCTTAGAGGGTGTTTTAACTCATCAGCTGAAATTCCAGCCTCTCTGGGTAAACCTTTGATAAAATGAAATGAAATGAAAAAGATAAATATAAAATCACCACTATGCCAATGAGCTAGGATTATCACCCAATTTCATTGTTTTTAGCTGGTGCACACATATGTCATGTATTTCCCCCTGTGTAAGAATGAAGAAGAAGGCCTCATATGCAGCAGTGGGCCAAGGCATTGCAGCAGTGCCTGAGATAAAGTGCCAGGGAGTTCTCCACACAGCAGGCTTTACCACTAGTTTTCTGTGAGGCTTTACTGCGAACTCAAAGTTATCCTAAAAACAAGATGCAAAAATTAGATTTTTTTTTTACCCTGGGTATAAATCAGGCTGCACTCTAATGTGCAGTAAAAAAACCCCTGAATTGTGAGTGAGGTGCTCCCCAGTAGTTTGCAGGGACTTCGGGGTAAATCTGCCCGAAATGTGAATGCACAGCCTCCATTCTGGAGGGGGTGCGAGCTAAAGGGCTTTGAAAGTCCTGTGTGAAAAACCTCCAGATGCTGCCTTGCCCCATGCCCCTGGTAGGGGTCAGCCCCTGCTCAGAACCAACTCTTGCAAACTTTGAAAGTGGCACTGGGGTGCAGAGAGGAAGGACGGTTGCCAGCATCCGCCTTTTCTTTCCTCGTGCTTCTTGCAAGTTTTGCACGAAGTGTGAGGAGAAGTGCTCCTTGCAAACCCCGCAGGAGTCAAATCAGTCCTGAAGAGCTGCTCTGATGGTGGCGGCAGGGGGCATCTTGACACTCTGCCAGCACCTCAGGAATCTGCCACTTGAGGAGGCCTCACCTCATGAAAAGACCACTCCTGGCCTCATTGGAGATGTGCCTGCCACCTGAAGTTTGTAGTACTTAAGCATAATTAACTTAAAAAAACCCCAACATACTGCCCGATTAATTGGGGAGGTCTTTGCACTACATTTAAAAAACATTTTAAATTGATTCATCTAGCCAATTAATTAAAGGCTGCAACCCTACACAGAGAGGTCATTCACACAATCAACAAGTTGTTCTAGTAAGAACTAATCAGCCTACTTTCCTTTCACTGTCCCTGCATCTGGACTAAATTTGGTACAAATCAAGGTCCACAAGTTAGATCTCTTGCACCTCAAATGTTCATGTGTCCGCCACCTTGAATCAGGGTGGATGTCATCATTACAAACTGCACCATTGAGGTGTCCCTGTGTGAAATCCACTACAGCTGTTCCAAATTTGGTTCAAATCAGTTAGACAGTCCTCAAGTTAGTTCACTTGTGTCTCAAAAGTTTATGCATCTGCCATCTTGGATCGGGGTGGGTGACATCATCACAAACTACGCTATTAGGGCATCCCTATGTGTCTTCAGCTGTAGCAAATTTTGTTTAAATCAGTTAGACTGTCCACAAATTAGTGCACTTGTGCCTCCAAAGTTTACATGTCCACCATCTTGAACTGAGGTGGATGACATCGTCACAATCTTCGCTGTTGAGGTGTCCTTATGTGTCCCTACAGCTGCAGCAAATTTGGTTCAAATTGGTTAAGCAGTTCACAAGTTAGCCCCACTTGCGCCTCAAAAGTTTGTGTCCGCCATCTTGAATCGGCGTGGATGACATAATCACAAGATATGCAATTGAGGTGTCTGTGTGTGTCACTCACTGCAACTGTACCCAATTTGGTTCAAATAGGTTAGGCAGCCCACAAATTAGCCCGCTTGCGCCTCAGATGTTTATGCGGCCACCATCTTGAATTGGAGTGAATGACATCATCACAGATGATGCCATTTGGGCATCCCTATGTGTACCTGCCTCTGTAGCAAATTTGGTTTAAATAAGTTAGGCAGTCTACAAGTTAGCCCACTTGTGCCTCAAAAGTTTATGCGTCTGCCATCTTGAATCGGGGTGGATGACATCATCACAAACTACACCGTTGAGGTGTCCCTATGTGTCTCTACAACTGTACCTGATTTGGTTCATATTGGTCCAGGTGTTGCGAAGTTGATAGGGGGGCACACACGGACGGACACACAGAATGCCGGGTGATCTCATAAGCCTCCTGGAAAGTAGGCTAAAAACTGTGTTCTACCCAGGTTTGGGAGCTGTGTGTGTGCTCAATTTTCGGTTGTGTGAAAGCAAAGTAGGAGGAAAAACTGGGTAGAAATGATTGAGGCGAGTCTCACAATCGGTGAGACTCGTCCAGAGCGGATTTGCGGGGAGAGCGGGCTTAGCCTGCTCTCGGGTTTGTGGGTTTGTGGGGAGAGCGGCTTAGCCCGCTCTCCCTGCAGACGACTGGAGGGGAAGCCCTGAGCAGCTGGATCGGCCGCCCACACAACTGCTGGCTCTGTCATGGAGCCGGCGGGAGCTTGGGAGTTCGGAGGCCGTGCGGCCCCTGGAAGTTCCAGCATGCTCGGCGCGAGCACGCAGAGCATGCTGGAGAGACCCCTGAGCCAGGAGGCTTCTTTTTAGCTTCCTGGTCAGGGGTCTCCTCATGAGTTGCCGTGGAGCCACACCATGGCAGCAAGAAACCTTGGTTAGTGGAGCGCTCACTCCACTAACCTGGACTAAGGGGAGGGCTTTGCAAGCGGGTTACCCGCTTTGAGACAACCGGGCTCGCCTGCAAAAAGAGTGGGAACATTTCCAACTTAAAGAATATCCCCCAAGACAGTCACAAGCCCTTCTGCTTCTGAGGGGAAAAGCTTTCCAATAGTCTCCACAGAAGAAAAGGCTGAAATTCTATGGCCCCATCGCCATTCTGGTTCTGTTTCTGAAGTGGAAGGAGTTGGACACAGTTCCTCTCTTGGTGTTATGAAGTTCTGCTCTCCCAGGTGCTGGTGGGCATGTTTCGAGAGAATTTCCTCACAACTCCACAGCTTTATGGGAACACACTGGAGGTTCAGATAACCACAGTAAGGCTCAGCAGAAGAAATGTGCCTTGGGCCACCCTGTAGCAGTGACTCAAAACTGAAGAGCTCTGCTTCTTAACATAAACGAAGTTTTAAGATTGGGTGAAAAAGAACACCAGTGCCCCCGCCCCACAAAAAACAAAAACAGAAAATAAGATTTGCACATGAAGTAACATTTGTTTTGCCACCATGATCAGCCACAGGCTCAGGTAACACATGCACACCAGGCATGCACACCAGGCTCAGGTAACACATGCATACCAGGGCACACCAGGTAAAACATGCACACCAAAATACATTTCGTTTAGGGTCCTTACTTGTCATGTACAAATGGTCTGAATGCATCTCAACAATGATTATTTCTACTTAGAGGGGAGTCATTCATCACTATCTGCTTTCTCCCCTCCTCCTGCTGCCGCCTCTCCTCTTGCTGTACACATCCCTCCAGCTTCAAACTCTCTTGCACCTGTGCTGTGATAGTCCAAGGGGAGTGTCTGGTTTCAGGATGTTCCCAAAGTGTTTTGCATCTCACCCGATGATTCCCAGGTAGGGCTATTTGGTGGCATGGATCATATTATTTGAGTGTTTCAGGGAGGGGCTGGTAGAAGAATGGCACAAAGGCCTTTCCTGGTTCAGGAACATCCATGTGCATTTCTTCCTTCCCCTTCCCCCGCCCCCACAACCCTGCTTGGGAGAATCATTCCTTCCATATTGTTATTTGCTCCTTACTGTCCCATTCAGTGGGAGGCTGGGGCTCTAGGATCAATAACACTATGGGACATCTCCTGCTAACTGAGCAAAGAGGCACCTTTTAAAAGGGGTGATTCTCTTTATTGAGCAGGGGGAGAGCAACTGGCCTTATCCATCCCCAGCACAGCATCCCTCCAGTGGCTGTTGCTGGCGTCTATCTTCTTTTTCTTTTCTAGATCATGAGGCCTTTGCAGACAGGAAGCAATTTATTTTGCTTTGGGAACTTTTTGTTGAAAAGTGGTATATAAATATTGGTCGTATTTGTTGTATTCGTATTTATTTTCTTCTGGCTGAGAGAGTGGTGGAGACTGTAATTTTTCTTCTTCTTTATTTACAAATGTACAACCACAACAGAAGCAAACAGGCTGCTAAAGATAGACAGCAGATAGATTCCACACAACTGTAACCCCAGTGTCAGCAAATTCCCCCTGCCTGGAAACCGCGCTCTCTCTCTCTCTCCTCTGCCTTTGTCTGTGGCTGCTCTAAGTGGCAAATTGCTGTTTCTCATACTCTCACATACACAAAACCTGCAGAGCCCTCAGCTGAGATCCCATCCTGCATCCACAGCCTCTGAGGGAATGCACTTTTGTCAAAGGCAATTCAGATTGAGATCATGGCACTAGTTAACCCTTTGCTGCCAGCTGCTATGGGACCTACACAAGGCAAACCATAAAGATTTCTGCATGGAACTTATACAATTATCCCAAGAGGGCAAATAGCAGCTTCAGGAGAAAGAATTTTAATGGGGGAAATTGCATGAGGAAAAGAGTTAAACACACACACACGCATACACCCCTGCCGATCCAAATTTGATCCCTTCTTGCAGGTTACTTTTATATTTTAAAAACACACCAAAAACACCCCTTGGAATGTATTTCCCTTGTCATATCTAGTTTGACTCTGAATGATCAAGCTGGCCGATCGGTAATTGGATATCCTGACATTTAAAAAAACAACTAACGAACAAACAAACAGCGATTGTAAGCAGGAGACCCAAACTGATTCAGAGCAGCAGTGCTACAGAAGGGTTTATTTAAAATTCTTTCCACATATGCCACCTTCCCCATCAAAATACCCTTCCCGAAAACTGCTATTGGCCCCACTGGGGAAAAGGACAGGTACTCCTACCTATCTTTTTGCCCCGATGGGGCCAGAAGAACGTTCAAGGGAGGGGGGCTTCAATCCAGAAAAGCATTAAGCAATACTTCCCCCACCCTCCCCTTCCGTGAGGCATGGTGACGCATGCAGTCGCCCTTATGCAGCAGACTTAGGGACACCAGTCAGGTGGCAAAATGGCCTCCACCATCAGAGCAGCTCTTTGAGATTGATTTGACCCGTGAAAGCCTTACAAGGTGCACCTCCAGGGGTGTAGCTATGATTGAGCAGATGGGTCCCAAGAACTCGGGGCCCCCAGCTCCTGAGGGCCCCCCAGCTCCACCCCTCCCTCTTTTCTTCATTATCTCCCTCACTCCGAGGGGCGGCTAGGGAGAGGGGAGAACCCCTCTTCCCTATCTACGCCCCTGTGCATCTCTCCTCATGGCTGCTGACAACCTTCCCTCCTCTTGGCCCCCCTGCCACCTGCAGAGCTTGCAAGGGTTGAAGGGGGGCTGACCCCCACCAGCGGCATGGGGCAAGGCAACATTTGGCACCTCGCCTCAGGCACTGCAGTAACTCATGAGGCCACCCTTTCCCTTAGCACTGCTGTCCCAGTCCAATTTGGAGCCTAAGCGGCTATTTTTAAAAAAAGCTCTCTCTCTCTCTCTCTCTCTCTCTCTCTCTCTCTCTCTCTCTCTCTCACACACACACACACACACACACACACACACACACACACACGATCTGATCACTGTCTGCCTCCTCTCTCTTCCCTCAAGGCTTTTCACAAAAGGCAAATGGACTTGTCCTGAGGGTGTGTGTGTGTGAGAATGTTTTTTCTGGATTTATCAGTCTGGAATAAAACTACAGCATCATGCTTTGGAACTCACATGTAATAGTGCAAATTAGATATATCTACATATAAAGAGGCGCAGTGGGAAAATGCTTGACTAACAAGCAGAAGGATGCCGGTTCGAATCCCCACTGGTACTATATCGGGCAGCAGCGATATAGGAAAATGCTGAAAGGCATCATCTCATACTACGTGGAAGGAGGCCATGGTAAACCCCTCCTGTATTCTACCAAAGACAACCACAGGGCTCTCTGGGCACCAGGAGTCGAAATCGACTGCAGGGTTGCTAGATTTGGCTGATTTTTAGCCAAACTTTGGGTTACAGCCCATTTTACCCACGAGTATACCCCTTGGATCCTGGCAACCTTGCTTGACGGCACACTTTACCTTTACATATAAAGTTTATCTTAAATATGAGACATCTACCCCTTTACCACCTGTGCTTTAACTGTATAAAAGGATTGATGAAGTATATTAATTAATCTGTATTAAGTGACCTTGAATAGCTTTGCAGTTGTGAAGACAAAATAAACCCTAGTAAGAATGAATAAGCATCCTTGAAGAATGAACCAAACTCCCTCACTCCTGCTAGGCTTTGTTTACAGCTTTTTAAATTATTCACACCACACCATTAACTTCTCCTTAGAGATCTCCCTGACCTGTCACTATTTCGGATGCTTTTCTTTCCTGATCTTCAAACTAAAGTCATCTATTTCATGGTCAGGGAGGGAGTTTACTAGAGAGATGCCATAAACTAGCAAGTTTCTTATTCTCTCTCTCTCTCTCTCTCTCTCTCTCACACACACACACCCTTTTGTTGTGGAGAGCTGGAGTCATAACTAGTCATGAGGTTGCTACTTGAGGTGAGCGAAACTGCTTCCCATCTCCCATACATTGCGGAGATGTTTCAGTGATAAGTAGCTCATTAGCAAGGCCACTAAGCAAGCTGAGAACAGGTAGAATATAATTGCAGCCCAGAACCAGTGCTCTGTGAGGCTCTGAAGGACTCTCTTCTGTCTTCAGTGGCTGACCTGAGGGAAATTACTCAAAGTAATCCCATTGAAATTAAAAGAACTAGTTAGCCATTGTCTATGGTCTTTTTAATTTCAATGAGACGACTTTGAGTGATTTTCCTCATTGAGGCTGTTCTCTCTGCCCGTGAGAACCACAGGGATCCATATGAATCCCGGTAGTGCTTCAGTGTGAATGAAACCCAGCACCGGCCTGGCTGTTAGTCGAGGTTACCCGGCTCCCGGGATCATGTGTCAGCATGAGCGCCCTAGGGCAACTGGGGCACAGCAGCTATGCAAGAGCTAGAGCACCTAGAGCGCCCGTCCCCTGGTGGAATCCCCCCAGTGCACTGTGGGAATCTCGGCAGCCAGGACAATGAGTCCCAGCCTCAGTTTACCCATGTTGCCAGGAGTGGTGATCATGTGGGCATGCAGCTTGTGTGCCACAGCAGCCAGAGCAGTTGTCTGGGGGAAGAACCCTGCCTCTCCCCACCCCTGCACCCCATGCTGGTCATGTGAATAGCCCCGTTGTGTCTTACTCTGGCTTAATGAGTATAATGTAGCAAGCATGACTTGTCCCCATAGCTAAGCAGGGTCCGCCCTGGTTGCATATGAATGAGAGACTTGATGTGTGAGCTCTGTAAGAGATTCCCCTCAGGGGATGAAGCCGCTCTGGGAAGAGCAGAAGGTTTCAAGTTCCCTCCCTGGCTTCTCCAAGATAGGGCTGAGAGAGATTCCTGCCTGCAACCTTGCAGAAGCCACTGTCAGTCTGTGAAGACAATACTGAGCTAGATAGACCAATGGTCTGACTCAGTATATGGCAGTTTCCTATGTTTCCTATGTTTCCTATGTAATGCGAGCTGTTCATTATTCTTCTCTCAAGAAGAGCTATGAAGTTGTATACTGGTAAAGACCCATCATATCCTGAACAAATATATCCTAGGACACGCTAGTTTTCTCCACCATGTTCTAACCTCTTGATTGTGGCTAATCTGTAAACTTGCTCTGTTTATAATGTTTAACATTATTGCAGTAGTGGAAGAACCTGCAGATCCACCCGGACATGTGATTTTTGGTTATTTGTCTCATTTCCTGCACCCTTCTCTCTCCTGCTGTTCCAGACCAGAAGAGTTCATGTCGCTGTTCTCGGAAACTGGTCCTGGTTTGGGAAACCCAAGTAGATGTATTAGCAGTATCCTTTTAGGTTTCATATGCCAGCAGTACTATCCATGCCATGATGGGCCAATTCCTGTGGCCAGACTAAAGAATATTTTATAGCATCCGTTAAAGTTCTAACTGGTGGAGTCCTCCATCTTGAGGATGGATATGTGAGCTTTTAGGGTGAGTAACAGGCTCACAAGCCAGTTATATTTGTTATAGTTGCCCGCTTGAGGATGGGACTCGTACATTTACTATTTTAATTGTTTCTACAGGGCTGGCTCAAGACAGTATGGGGGGGCCTGAAGTGGAAAATTTAAATCCAAAATGTCACCCTCTGCTGGTAATTAACATGTGATGCAGTCCAACAAACTTAACTGCCCCAAAGCATGTTCTTGCACAGCTGCTGTTCATTTCAGTGGGATTTGAGTATGAGAACGTCCAATGGGATTGTGCTCCTTGCCTCATACCTCTCTCTTTCACTCTATAATCATTAATGGCATCCAAAATATCCCCCCAAAGCAGTTGCCAAACATTAGGACCACCTGTGTCTTATTGTGGCATGGATTATTCTGTTTTATGGTTGACCAAGCAATTATTGTGTCCCGCCAGTCTGCTCTTTTTCTTGCCACCAGGCTGGAGTGGTTCCTTCTAGCCTCACCTTGCATAACCTCATCAGCTTCCTTTCCCCCAGCTTGGCAATGTGGTACTCCTCCTCCAAACTGTTGCCCACTTGGTACAAGGGCAACTCATTAGGCGCCTTGAGACAACACATACAGCCATTCTGCATGTGGCCGGTTCTCTTCCCCCCTCACCTGCAATTCACTATGCTACAGATGAGCAGCTCCTCATCTGAATAGGCACAGATGAGGCAAACATTCTGGCAAACATTCTGGCGCCCTAGACTGCAAATCTGGGTCGAGGTGTGAGGTGCAGTGCTGGAGCCACCCATTTGCCATGAACAAATGACAGCTGGCCCAGCAGTGTTGGGTGGCCCCTGCAGAGGAGGACAGCATGGCTCTTGTTCCTTTAATAGTGGCACAGAAGAGGACGTTTCATCAGGACCAGCTTGCCATGCATGAGAGAGAAACACAACTGCGTCTGTTTAAATGCTGCCTTTACCATGGTTAACAGGAGAGGACCCCTACAGCCCTCTATAGCTAATGCAGAACGGTTGCATGCATAACTCTTTTGACTGTCAGACATGCCCCTCCTCAATATTTTCTATTCTTCTTTGTCCGGTCTAAGGCCTAGACTGAATCTTGGACTACCTTGGCCTGGAATCTCCATTCTGCTCCAGCTAGCAACATCCACCCTCATCCCCAAGGCCTGCCTTTTCTTGAATCTGCATTTGGCAATTCACTGTATTAGGGCATGTGGAGCTGGGAAATCATCAGACATGCAGGTTCTTTCTTCTGCCACTACCTGGAGCAAATAGAATGAAAATAGTAGGAACACCATAACGGAGGAGGAAAAGGGCCTGTGGTCTAGATGCTTCTTCAGAACTGGTGTAGCATAGTGGCTAAAGATGTGAGCTCTATGAACCAGAATGCCCCTGATTCCCGCGAATCAATGACTTCCCTTCTGGCTTATAAGCGAGCTTCTCTTTCTCTCTCTCAGCCTCGCCCCTCAGTTACAATGATTAGTGGGCTAATATATGCAAAACGCTTTGAACATTCTGAAGAGCGATATAAATGCTAAGTATTATTAATCTTTTCATATTTTTGGTGATCATATGAACAATGCTAGGGTTAAAAGCAAAAGCAACAGAGCCCTGAGGCACCTGGAAACTAACAAGATTTAGAGGTCATTCACAGAATGAAGGTCATTCACGCAGTCAAAAATTGTGGAGGCTGTTCTCAGGCACAGCCCAATTCAGGCTAGGACTAGGTCAGGCAAGGTTTGGAAAGCCTTCAGTCCACCTGCCTGGTAGGTCCTGTGAATGGCTCTGTGTTCTACCCAGGTTTGGAAGCTGTGTGTGCTCCCAATTTTTGGTTGTATGGAAACAAGATAGGAGGAAAAGCCACACAGCTTTTCCTCCTACATTGCTTCCACACAATCACTTCTACCCAGGTTTTTCTCTTACCTTGCTTCCACACAGTTGAAAATTGGGAGCACACACAGCAGCCAAACCCTGGTAGAACACCGTTTTTGATTGTGTGAATGACCTCTTATTATGGTATAAACCAGGGGTGGGGAACCTTGGCCCTCCAGCTGTTTTTGAACTACAACTCCCACCATCCCCAGCCACTGGAGGGCCAAGGTTCCCCACCCCTGGTTTATACCATAATAAGATCATTCAAACCATGGAGGAGGGGAAGTCATGTCCTCAACAACCATCAAGTCCTCAACTACCCTGTGAAGCTGGTTGGGCTGAGAGCAGAGGCGTATCTAGGGAAAATAGTGCCTAGGGCAAGCACTGAAATTGCGCCACCTGTCCAAATATCTGACACCCATCTTTCAGATAACTTTACCATAATATCAGCTGAAAAATACAAGTCAAGCTCGTTAATCTTTTAATATTTCAAAAACTATTTAGCAGTGGATGTAGCCAGACAAAAAATGCTCGAAAACTACAAATTTCAGTATGCTGGGGCTCATGAAATACCCAAATACTATGTGGAGGTGTACTTGGAAAACTAAACAGAAGTGCCTGTCTAATTCTCTACTATGCATTGTAGTATCACTATTACATAAGTTTTAAAAATAAATGGAGAATTTGACTTTTCCCAGATACTAGGGCCTTGCAGAGGCTATTTGAGCATGCTTGGTGGCCATTTTGTTTTTGGTGGCCATTTAATTTTTTTTTTTCATTTTAAAAAATGGCGCCCCCCTTCAAGTGGCACCCAGGGCACGTGCCCTGCCTGCCCCACCCTAGATACGCCCCTGGCTGAGAGAGTGACTGGCAAGAAGAGTTTATCTCCTCTTCCTCTGACACATCTTTGGGGCTCTAAATTCTGATGGGCTGCAATCATTCCCACCCAACAGTCATTGTTGCTGTGGTTGTTGGGGGTTGTACTCCAGCAACATCTGGGGACCCAAGGTTGGGAGACCCTGCTCTTACAGATCCCAACTTCTCTTTCCTATCTGTAGCAGCTTCTCTCCTGTCTTCTTAAGATCAGAATTTCAGTCATCCTGTGTTGCCTGACAGAGAGCCGCACAACATCTCTTTCACGCCAAGCCCCATTTCCTATTGCTTCTCCATCTATCACCACCAAGTCATAGCTCTCTGTATCATTCTCCCCCTCCTTCCCCATCTATTAACTTTTGTTTCTCCTTAGCCATCTATTTTAAGCCTGAATATTTATTTTGGAGAGGGATATATGATTGCTAGGTGCTTTCCATGTGCAATGAAGTTGCACCATAAAGATGGAGAGGTTATTAAGCTGACAGAAGACTGCTGGGCTAGGGCAGAGGCTCACATAAGGAGGGACAGGAAGGGCTAAATATAGTGGAGATGGAACAGCAGCCTAGGCTCAGATCATCAGCAGAACCTTTAAGTCTCTCAAAGGGAGCAATCTAAATGAAGGCTGGGAATTGTTCCCAGCCTCGGAAGGACAAGGAGCCACAGTTAAGGATAAGAATAACTTTATAGTCCCTTGAAGTCCCTGCTCTGCTCCACCCCAAAGTAAATTGCAGAAAGTGGATTTCTGGAAATGCAGCTACACCTGGGGAATCACTCACCGGGCATACGAGAAAAATGTTACCCACCAAGGAAGGCCAGAAGGGATCTGCAGGCATTGCTCAAAGATGGATAACAGTTCAAAGTGACCCACAGAAAGGCCTTCTATGCATAAGTTCTAATTGTTGGCAATGCAGCTCCTGATGGCATCAACTCTTAGCAACCCTATTGACCACTATGGGTAGAGATATCCAGAAAAGGCATGCCCCCTCTGACCACTCTTTCTCTACTCTGATTCTGCTTTGTTAGACTCATAGTAGTCTCACGTTTAATTCTCCCACCTGGAGAATGAAACTTCCTTCTTCTCCCTTCCCCTCTTCCTGCAAAGAGGCATGTAGGCCTTAATCTATCTCCCAAATGGATGTCCTAAATAAACTACTTTATTTGGAGCTTTAACTCCATGTCTCCCTACAGTATTAATTAACAATGCTCCCTTACTTGTGCACTTCCGCTATAGCTGGGGCAGATAAAATCCCCCCGCCCCCCCGGCCGAGCTCTGTAACACTAATGCTAGTAGAATACCATCCATATTATATTTATTTTTGTGAATGGCCTAGAGCCTTTGGAGTCAGGCAGTATATAAATAGAATAAATAATAAATATTTTAATTCTTAGAAGTGTGTCCAATTTTATAGGACATAGAATTTTGGACGAAATTCAGACAAGTCAAGAACAAAGTCATACTACCTTTATTAGGGTCCACTAAAAATCACAAAACAGTGAAATAGCTTTCAAGTTTCACAGAACTCTTGCTCATGCAAGAGTTTAAAAAAAGCAGAAAGAAGGATGTGAGGAGAAAAAATGTATGTAAACGTTTTAAGATTATGATGATGCAATGTATCCTTTACTGCAACATATTTTTCTCTTTCCACTTTTTTTTTTTTTTTGGCTTGAGCCCAAAGAGGAGTTTTGTGCAGTTCAAAAGCTAGCTCATTATAGTTGGTTGTAGAAAAAATATTATAAGACACTCTTCCTTTTTTCTAAGGAATCAGCATAGCTGCTTGCATCTCTCTCTCTCTCTCTCTCTCTCCCCGCCCCTCCCCAGTACATTGGATTAAGCTATATATTTTATGAGGGACATACTCCAAAGTACTTCATTTCTCCCTGTTTCTAATTAACTTTAGAGACCTTTATCACCTTTGCTTCTTGTCCTTTCTCTGTACAGCTCAGGGCTGTGGAGAGTGGTTTTTCCTGTTTGATTCTCACAACAATCCTATTGTGTCCATTACGCTGAAAAACAGTTACTAGCCCAAGGTTTCCCCGTGGGCTCCGTGGGTGAGCAGGGATTTGAAGCCAGGTCTCCTCAATCCAAGTCCAACGTGTTATCTATTCCACCACACTGGCACTTCAAAAAACAAATACATGGCTGATCTTCATTGCTTCCCTCTAACCTGAAAACCAGTCTTCTATCAGCTGTTGTGTTCTATCAACACAACACTAGTGACTTGGACTATGCTCTTCATCAATAGTCAATAAACCATGATCATAAAGTTGAGAGGGCTCTGCTGAGTCAGCAAGGGTAAGCTACCTCTAAAGATAAAGCCGCAACCATCGATTCTCCTCAAGTCTCCAGATCCCAGCAGGAAATGCAGTTCCACATTCTCTTCCTTGGCAACTTGTTCCACAATCCATTTTTGAAGTCAGAAAGATATTTGTTCTGCTCCTTCTTCCTTGGTGTTTCTTTTAATAAGCTGTGGTGAACAGTTACAGCTGCCTTTCAGATGTCTGAAAACATCCATAAGCTTCTCTGTCATATAATATTCTTATCTCTTCACTGCACCTGCCTAACTCCCTCAGCCTTTTAGACATTAAGAACCCTTTATTGCTATCTGAATTCTCTCAGGTTTTTCTTATTATGTAGCAAACAGAACAATATTCCAGATGAAGGTTTACCAGCATGGAGCACCATGACACTGTTACTTCTCAGGTCCTGCATGTGATGTTTTTGTCAATACAACCCACAATGATGTCCAACTCTTCTGCAATATCCCCACATTGTAGGCCCACATTTAAACTAGGAGCAACTACATCCTCTAGTCCTTCATATAGAATCCAGAGGAAAGAGTTGTGGAGTTGAATCAGGAATATTAATGGTTTAATGAAACAGATACTATTTACAGAGAGGCAAGTGCAGTCTGCCTTCAGTGTTCTTGCTGCTGGCTGTTTGTTTTGTTAGCCCCTTCTCCAGGACTGGAATAAAAGTAACTAAAGCACCATTCAAAAGCTGGCCTGGATCAATGAATGGATTAACCAAAAAACACCACACTTCAGTTTACAGCTGTGCTCAATAGTTAAATCTATGTTACTGTTAGACATTTGGGGTTTTTTTATGTTTGCTTGCTGAATTCCATTTTATTCTACTCTATCATAGCATTGTTGATGTTTTCCTATCCTCTATAACGTTGGCAGTTCCTCTCAGTTTTATATTACCTGCAATGCAACACACCAGTCAGGCTTAGCTAATCTGATGGATCCTTCCCATGGTTCAAAATGCTTGCCTTAATCTTCAAGGCCCTCTGGTGCTTTTGCTCCCGCTATCTGAATTATAGTATATCCCCTATTCTTTCTCTTCCTGAGCACTTGGTTGCCCAGTGAAGTAACTTAAAACCTGTATGAAAAATCTTCCCTAGACAGCCTGCTCGACAGCCTTTTCCACTAACACTCCCATTCAGAATGTGTGCACACTTTCCTCAAGAGGTTTGCAATAAAATAAGGCATCGAATACACATTGTTTATTACATTTATATACTGCCTCATACCAATGTCTCATGGCCATAAATTAATGCAGATAATTCACACTCCTCGGACCAGACGCAACTCCTGTTTGTGGCAGGAGCACATACATATTCACCCTCTAGGTCTCCTTGCCATATAGCTTCACCGGATGTGTGAAAAGAACCCTTAACCTGCAACTGTGTAAACAGAGCCCTTGTCAAATAAACCATGAAAGAATGCTGTGCAAACTGAAGACTTTGTCTGTACTTAACACTGTCCTACCAATAAGAAACTAAACAAATACCTTACTATATTTTAAAACAACCACACTCAAGCTCTACAAATTAGGATTTGGTTGACCTGCTTTACTTTCTCTACCCACTGCCATTCATGTTATAAAGGCAAGCACGCTGGGTTAGGACCTCTCCATTTCTAGATTTGTGCATCCTTTCGCCAAAAGAGGACCTGGTGGGGTTGTGAGGATCTGCATGTTTACAACGAACCATTACATAAACAGGACAGAGGCCTGAACATCCACAATCCTGCGGGACGGGTGCCCTAGCCAACAGCAGCCCCTGACATTTTGTGCGGTGGTTACTACTTGTCTGAGAATACAGGAGTGTTCGTTCTTCACTTCAGTTAGTTCCCTTTGCTATCTCCTGGTTTGAAAGGAATTGGACAACATGGTGGGTGGTGGGACACACAGAGCAGGCAGGCCAAACTCCCCAGCCTGCATTCATACGTCACACCCCAAGATTCCTCCTTGAAGCAGGAGCTGTAGCAAGGCTCATGCAAAGGAGCTGTAAATAGAAAAGGGAAAGGCACGGAAGGACGGGGGATTAATAGATGTCTTGGGGCTCCATGTAATCCCGGAGCGGGTGGTATTTGCTTGCCCTGTTGACCCTGAGCTCCTTCAGAACCGGATAGAGAGCTGATCCACCACCACCTTTACACCTTCCTGCCAGAAAAGATCAAAGGGTAGGATAAAATTACCCTGATCTCTTCTGCTCTGCCCTGCTGCTCCTCTCTCTAGCTCCCTTCTTCAAAGTTTGGTACAACAGCAGGTACCTGGAGAGTGTGATCTGCTAGCTTCTTGTAGGACAGGGTCCCTCAAGACACTTTATTAACTGAAACTGTAATCTCTGTCTCTGGCTCTCCCTCTCTCCTGGAGGATGAGAGTCCTGGCATGCTTGCAACCCTCTCCTTTTTAATCAGGCAAATTTCCTCTTGCCAACCTGCCTCTTCACACAAGCCTATTTCACACAGGCTATATACATGACAGTCAAAGTGTAAGGAAGGACCAGCATGCACACGATCACTTGTGAATGGCAAGGTGTTTCTTTTGCCATGCATTAATGGGCTGGGAAATTGACCCGTGCATCTCTTGCACTTCACAAGGGATAGTGGGCACATTTCTTTTCACCTATGCAAAGACAATGGGTTAGCGAGTGTAGTGTGTGAAGTGAGCTCTGAGAAATAAAGTCATTTGGATGAAATGACCCATGCCATAACCTTAGACGATCTGGTTTGCCTTCTAAATCGGATCTTCCCTTTCAAAGCAGAGGACACCGTCCAATCAGCGGGGACACCCAAGAATCTCTTTCCATATCCCGGGGGGGGGGGCAGGGGGATGAAGGGATCCACATTCCACCAACTCACAAAGAGGAGCAGACACCAATTCCCAAGCAGAGCGGGAGAGGGGAGAAGCATAGCAAGGGGTGCAACACTCTTACCGTGCTCTATGGGCTGAGCCCTCCTGCTCAGGACCCCCTGGGGTGTGTGGCTCCCTCAGGCCAGAAGATTCAGGCTACACTGCTAGCTCCCTTCAGTTGTTCCTGTCTCGGCACCTGCCGTCAGTCTACAGGCTTCGTGTCTCTCACTCACTCTCAGTGTCTCATCCTCTCCCAGGATAGATCTCCCTGTGGGGAGCTGGGATGCTGTGGAGGGAGGGTGGGTGGGGGTTTGGGGGAGGGCCAATTCCAGGAGCAGCATCAGGCAAATTAAATCAGACACCAGCGAGTTGGGGAAATCGGATTGGGACTTAATGCAAAGCAGGTGGATTGGGAGGGGACCGAGAGGGAGAGTAATGTGCTCTCTTGGAAAGGAAAAACACAACCAAAGGGTTTGATATCATTTGTTTGTGTGTATTAAACATTGCATTAATAGAACAGAGATACACCGGGGGGGGGGGAATACACACAGAAGTGTGTGTCTTGTGGGGAATGGGTCTAGAATATCCTTTTGTATTCTGATGAACCCTTCTTGAGAGACCTGTGTTGGGAGGGGGGGGGGTCATACCCTGGAGGACAGCAGTGGAGGCAACACTGTTTTCTAGACCGAGGGGAGGAAAGGTGTGCGGTGGGCTGGCAAAAGCATTTGCTCGAAGGCCTTTTGGCAGCTGTGTGTTGTGGGATGCTGCTGGAGAAGGATTATCTTGGCCTCAATCTCTTTTAATCTCTCCCGCAGCTTTGGCCCAAGCCTGAGATAAATACCTTTTAACGGATCGCATCTGACGTCAGGAAGCCATCAATCTAATCAGCCAGGCCACTTCTGGGCCAGAGGTAGCCACTGCACCGCTTGCAAGAGCCAAGCACCTCACATGTACCTGAGTGTTGATGATGACAGAGAGGCTGCTCGTTTGCCCGCCTCCTACAAAAAAAGGAGCATCACCCACAACCGGCTCTGAAATGGCCACTGACTGGATGGAAGGAGACAGTTGGATGCAAAGAGCATGGAAAGGGGCAAACTGGAAACAAGTGTGTGTTTCCTCCCTCTCTCTGCTAGGAGGGTAGAATGACAATGGTGGTGGTGGTGATAATAAATAGCTCATTTTAAGCATTTAAGGCACGAAACATATACATTTATTTTTATAACATCGCTGTAAGA
Source organism: Hemicordylus capensis (assembly GCF_027244095.1). NCBI lineage: Eukaryota > Metazoa > Chordata > Lepidosauria > Squamata > Cordylidae > Hemicordylus > Hemicordylus capensis. The sequence goes on from NC_069658.1 coordinate 164,109,094, forward strand.
TAGGCCAGCATTATCACCCCCACATTGGTGGTGAGAAGTTGAGAAATCTCAACTTGCCTAAGGCCATGATGAGTTTGTGGGTGAAGTGAAGTGGGACTTGAGGTGGGGATCATCTGAGTTCATATCCAGGCTGCAGCCACAGTGGTGGGAAACACCTACAAGTTTTCAGCAGAAAACCACTGAAGCACTCAGTGAGGCCATTCACACAATCAAAAACTGGGTTCTACCCAGGATTGGGAGTTGTGTGTGCTCCCAATTTTCGGTTGTATGGAAGCAAAGTAGGAGGAAAACCTGGGTAGCTTTTCCTCCTACCTTGTTTTCACACAATCACTTCTACCCAGTTTTTCTTCTTACCTTGCTTCCACACAACCAAAAATTGGGAGCGCACACAGCTCCCAAACCTGGGTAGAACACAGTTTGTGATCGTGTGAATGACCTGTGTTGTTATGATGCAAAAAAGCTTGGGAGTAGGGCCATAACTATAATTCAACAAGCAGGAGGGGGGTGGGGACGATACATGTCCCTTGGCTTCTGAGGGAAGGGAGCCCATTGGCTGGGCAACAGCTCACTCTGAACTCCCCCACCCCACCTTCCTGACTTACTGTTATGCTGCTGGCTTCTGATTAGAGGACTCACCTACTGTAGGCTTCAAGACGAGATATATCATTTAAAAAAACACACATTTCTAATTTCATTAAATGCATGCACCCAAGCTTGTGTGTGAAAATGTTTGCATGCATAGGGAGTATGATATTATTCATATGGGAGTGAGAGGAAGGTTGTGGTGAGGCTGTTTTGCTTTTCACTGTGTCCTTACATTTCTTCTGCAGCAAAGGTATTGGGGAAGGGAAGTGTAGTCTTTGGCGGGGGGCATAGGACCCAACTTCACTTTTTGTCCAGGGACCCACTCCAACCTTGCTAGGCTCGCCTGGGAGCATCTGCTCAACCTTCTCATCCTCCAAAACTCACTGGGACAGGTTTAGCTCCAGGCAAGTGGCCAGGCAGCAGAAACGACTGACTGCTTAGGGGCTGGTTCACACGATCATTTCAATATTGGTTCAATGAAACCATAGTGATCCTGGCACCGCGCGTGCTCCCACGGAGTGTGTCATGTGAACTCAGGAATTTTTTTTTATTTTATTTTTTGCTTTAACTGAGATCAGCCAGCCAAGTTCAAATTTAAGATTACTAGATCTTGGTTAAATGTTGGTTGGTTGCAGCACCAATCAGAGATTGGGGGAAACCCTGAGTTCACATGCCACGCTCTGAGAGAGCATGTGCATCACTGAGATCTCCGTTTTTTGTTTAACTGTCATCGAAAGGATTGTGTGAATGACTGTCTGAAAGAGAGATCTAGGAGTTCTGTGCTTTAAGCCCCATCTACAGCCCTTGTTCTTGGCTCTCAGTCCTGCCCTTCCTGTTGCAAGAAAGCAACATGAAACAGTTCCCCTCCCCATCTAATAGTAGCATTTCAATCAGGAAAGCAGCGCCAGGAAAGCAGCATGGAGGGAAAGGTGAAAGCCCCCCTCTTCCACAGCCGTGGCTTCGATCCAACTTGGAGGGCAGGGTGCGCAGCTGCTATTAGGCCAATAAAAGACATTAAGCGATCCGATCACATTATGTCTAGTTTGGCCTTTGGGCTTCTATTAACTCTTTCAGGCCTGCTATGCAGCTTAAATCTTTGTTGACCAGGGCTAGCCCCTCCCAGGAATGGGGTCACTGCTGTCTTTGATACTCTTTCTCCTGTGCCTCTCCGCTTCTGTTTGGCTGCAATATAATCCCATCTCTGGCTGCTAATCCCCCATGCAGGAACAACAGTGGATTGTGCTTATCCCAGCCTGGAAAACATGAAACAATCCAGAACTCCTCGTCCTCCCTGCTGTTTGGCTGCGTGAGCCAATATAGATTCCGATCATAAGGAGCCTGAAGAACTCTTTGTGGGAAGAGCTTCACTAAGAACCAGACCAGGTTACCCACAACCCATTCTCACCCACTTTGGATTTGCTGAGGGAAGGGCTATTCCCCACCACCCCCTCCATCTCCCACAATCATTTGTTAATTAAATCTTTGCCTCCAACAGCCACAGATGCTTCACGGCTCCTCTTTTTGCTTCTTTCAGTTGTGACAAGTACCCAAGAGTGATAGTAACACTTGTCCAGTTGGATCTGTTGTTTTTTTCATCAGGCTTTACCAGGAGCTAGTTTTTCTCAAAGTTGCATTTAGTAGCAAGCCTGCTTTGGCCTAACTGGTTCTACAGGGGTGTATTTTTCTAGTCATAAGAACCATAGTCCAGCAAAATGAAAATTTTTAGACCCAGCCTTTCTTAGAAATAAACTTCCCCTTCTCCTGCTGGTTCCTTCATATAATCATTAGCTCTAATAGTTATACAGCACTTCAGAGCATTCAAAGCACTTCTCATATATTATATCAGTCACCCTTACAACATCCCTGTAAGGTAGGGCAGTATGATTATCCCCATATTGTAAATGAGAGACTGTAGCTGCGGCGGGGGTTGTCTAAGGCCACCTAAGTTCATGGAAGATTCCTGGTTTACAGTCCAATCTCTCTTAGCCATGATGCTAACCTTGGCTCACAAGCCTGGCATCCTTCCTGGGACACAGTGATGCTCAGGCTAAGATGATGGGCATGGCCCTGGAGTCCCTTTCTGATGTCATCTTTCTCAGAATGTCATGAAGAAGCAAGGCAGACTTCCTCAGCAGTGAGAAAAGGGCTCCCAAGCCCTCCACTTGGGTGAGCCTCGACATGGGCTGCAGAGCTGGTGCACATCTCCATCCTGCTCAGAACTCATCTCTGGTCCGCAGCCCCTTGGACTGTACCCCAGACTCCACGTTTGGCTTGTTCCTTCGGCTAGCGGATCTTGCTCTTCCCTGAGGAGTAGGGGGCTCCGGGGAGTTTCCACCGCTGTGTCCAGCTCCCGTATTCTCCTCCTCACCATCTGGGCGTGACTGCTCCTGTTCCGTCTCCTTCTGTCTCACTAGCTCTTCTGCCTGGGCCCGTTCCTGAAACCAGTGACAGTATCATAGGCAAGGGCTGGGGGGGGGGGGAGAGGAAGCGGGGCCTGCAGTGCAGCACCCCGTCACCTGAGGGCCTCCTCCTTGCTCACACCCATACGACGATACGTTGCTCCCAAAGGAGCTCCAAACCATTCTCAAGGCAATCTCCTCTCTAGGAAACTGTGCTTCTGGAAACAGTGATAAGCCCTTCCTATTGCTGCCTGGAAGCTCCACACCGCCCCGCCCCCAGCCCCCCCCCCACTGTACCAACATTTGTGCTTTGGGAGAACCTCACTGGGCTCTCTCTATCTCTCCCCCCCGCCCCGGCCACCACCTCTCCCCATGCTTTGTTACCTGCTCCGCATGCTTTGGAGAGAGGGTGTACCAGAGGGCAATGGCACAGCGCCTGCCACGGGTAACTGCCCACACGCCATGGGGGTTCTCCCCACCAGAGCTAAAGGCCACCAGCCTCCCACATTTGGGGCGCACCTGGGCCTGCCAGAGAGAGAGGGAAAGAAAGAAAGAAAGAAAGAAAGAAAGAAAGAAAGAAAGAAAGAAAGAAAGAAAGAAAGAAAGAAAGAAAGAAAGTAAGTGATACCTCAGTGGCTCCCACGTAATCCTCCCCCTCCCCCTGCCCAGCCTTGTAATTTTCTTCTCTCCTGGGGTCCAAGGTGGGTGGCATCTCTATGAACAACTACGAAGCCAGCGAATATTTATATACTGCTCTGCAACAAACGTTCCCAAAGTGGTTTACATAGATCTAAATAAATAAAATGGCTCCCCTGTCCCCAAAGGGCTCACAATCTAAAAAAGAAACATAAGATAAAGACACCAGCAACAGCCACCGGAGGGATGCTGTGCTGGGGATGGATGGGGCCAGTTGCTCTCCCCCGGCTCAGTAAAGAGAATCACGTTGTTCTGGATCATGTCCCCGTGATCCAGAACAAAGGGAGCCATGCAGGACCAGAGAGGGGTGAAAGGCAGGCAAAACCAAATGCAGATACTAGTAGAGAGTTGGGCATACCAGTTGGAGAGGGAGTTAATGTACATCCTGTCATGACATTTGACTGGATTTGCCTTTGGCTGCCCGATTTGAATCTGTTGGGTTGCTAGGGTCAGATTCTGCTGGAAGGGAGGGGCAAAGGGGCCATAGATCAGTGGAAGAGCATCTGCTTTGCATGCAGAAGGCCCCAGGGGGAAATCCCTGGCAAACTGCTGCCAGTCAACACAGCCAATACTGACATAGATGGACCAGTGGTCTGACTCCGTATAGAGCACCTTCCTAATCCCTGACCTGCTGTTTTCCCCTCTCCCCCAATCCTACACCCACCAAGACTTAAACCCAGACTCACTGTAACGGTCACAGCATCTGTCTCAGTGAAGAAGAGGTTTCCTCCTTGGAAGTCGTCATTCAGGTAGAGGATTGCACTGCAAAGCAATGGGAGAGCAGCTGGAGTCGTGGATAGCTGGGAGTTACTGAGTGGCAGCCGTGTGTAGCCTAGCTCATCTTTACAAGCTAGGCTACAACTAGCTGCCAAGAGAGATGGGCCATCCCTGATGGTGAATTTTCCACATTCCCACGCTACCCCATTATTATTCAGCAGCAGCCACGGTGTGATTCAGAGCAATAAGAACCAAGGGTTCATCTGCTCCAGCATCCTGTTTAGAACAGGACCCAGTCAGCTGCTTCTGGGAAGCTTGCAAGCTAGGCATGAAGGCAGCAGCCCACTGCTATCATTTGTCCCCAACAGCTGATATTAAGGTGTATACTGCTTCTGCACCTGGAGGTTCTACTTAGCCACAATGAGTAATAGCTGGTAATAGATCTCTCTTCCACAGATCTGTCTAATTCTCTTTAAAAGCCCTTTAAGTCAGTGGCTACCCCCACATTACCGGGGAGCCTGTTCTCAGATGATGGGGCAATGACCACTGGCTTAGATGGTCTTCAGAATAGGCTAGACCCATCAAGGAGGCAGGAGGGCACAGCAGACCCTTTTCCACCTTTGCCACCAAGGCTATGGAATAACACACACACACCGTGCCGGTGAAATTGTGGTACTAACTGTGCCTCCCTTCTTAGCCTTGAAAACTGTGTGAGGCTTACCTTTGAATGCACTCCCTGTCAAAAGAAGAGCTTCTCCATCTCTGGTTTCTTTTTTAAAGACCCTTAAGACACACCTGTTTTCTCAGGCTTTTAATTAGAATTTTAAACTGTTTCAATTGTTTTTATCCTGTGAAACTATTTTAATCATTTCACTCTGTGAATTGTTTTTAATTCATCATCATCATCATCATCATCATCATCATCATCATCATCATCATCATTTTATTCTCTTCCATGCTTATAAAACATAGAATTCCCTACAAACTGGGCAAAGAGCCACTTTTTAAAGTGCTGTTTCTCTTATATCTAGCAGGGGAAGAGGAACTGTCCCTATCCAACTCCTACACATCATGGGGTGGGTGTGCGGAATTCCTTATCTGTATTTGACTGTGTGCTCCCTCCCCACACTTTACCTCCATGGCTCCATTGTAGAGCCATGACATCTCCATCCTAATTTGTTCAAACCACAGCTCCAAGGGAACAGTGACTATAGTGCAATCAAATTCAGCATACATGTGGGGAAAGAATCACCAAGGAAGTCGAACACAGACATTTTGAATTTCAGAAGAGGAAACTTCTCTAAAATGAGGAGTATGGTGAAAAGAAAGCTGAAAGGGAAAATCAGGAGAGTCACTTTGCTCCAGAGTGCATGGAGTTTACTCAAAACCACAATACTAGAAGCCCAGTTAGATTATATACCCAAAAGGAGGAAAGGTACCACTAAGTCCAGGAAGATGCCAGCATGGCTAACAGGTACTGTCAAGGAAGCCATAAAAGGGAAGAAGACTTCCGTCCGAAATTGGAAGGCCTGTCCAAATGAAGAGAACAGAAAGGAACACAAACTCTGGCAAAAGAAATGCAAGGTGACAATAAGGGAGGCAAGAAGAGAGTTTGAGGAACATTTAGCGAAAAGTATCAAGGGGAATAACAAAAACTTCTTTAAATACATCAGAAGCAGGAAACCTCTCAGGGAGGCAGTTGGACCATTAGACAATGAGGGAGCGAAAGGGATTATTAAGGAGGATATGGAGGTTGCAGAGAAGCTCAATGAGTTCTTTGCATCTGTCTTCACGGCAGAGGATACTGAGCATATACCTGTTCCTGAACCTGGCTTTTCAGGGATGGAGGCTAAAGAACTGAGTCAGATAGAAGTGACGAAAGATGATTTTCTAAACTGTCTGGAAAAACTGAAAACTAACAAATCACCAGGGCCAGATGGCATCCATCCAAAAGTCCTCAAAGAACTCAAATGTGAAATTGCCAACCTCCTTGCTAAAATATATAACTTATCCCTGCAATCGGGGTCTGTACCGGAGGACTGTAGAGTAGCAAATGTAACACCAATTTTTAAAAAGGGATCCAGGACGATCCGGGAAATTACAGGCCGGTTAGCTTAACGTCAGTTCCAGGCAAATTGATGGAAAGCATCCTCAAGGATAAAATTGTAAAGCACACAGAAGAACAGGCCCTGCTGGGAGAGAACCAGCATGGCTTCCGCAAAGGTAAATCTTGCCTCACAAACCTTCTGGAGTTCTTTGAGAGTGTGTGGATCAAGGTGATCCAGTTGACACAGTATACCTGGACTTCCAAAAAGCTTTTGACAAAGTTCCTCATCAAAGACTCCTGAGGAAACTTAGTGGTCATGGGATAAGGGGACAAGTACATGTGTGGATTGCTAACTAGTTGAAAGACAGGAAGCAGAAGGTAGGTATAAATTGAGAGTTTTCACAATGGAGGGAAGTAAGAAGTGGGGTCCCCCAGGGATCTGGATTGGGAACAGTGCTTTTTAATTTATTCATAAATGATCTAGAAGTAGGGGTAAGCAGCGAGGTGGCCAAATTTGCAGATGATACTAAACTCTTTCGAGTAGTGAAATCCAAAACGGATTGTGAGGAGCTCCAAAAGGATCTCTCCAAACTGGATGAATGGGCAACAAAGTGGCAAATGCGGTTCAGTGTTGGCAAGTGTAACGTGATGCATATTGGGACGGGATCTGAGCAGTCGGTGACTGACCAGGAGAGGGATCTTGGGGTCGTGGTGGACAGCTCCTTGAAAGTGTCGACTCAATGTGTGGCAGCTGTGAAAAAGGCCAATTCCATGCTAGGGATCATTAGGAAGGGGATTGAAAATAAAACTGCTAATATTATAATGCCCTTATCCAAAACTATGGTGCAGCCACACCAGGAGTACTGCGTACAATTCTAGTCACCACATCTAAAAAAGGACATTGTAGAACTGGAAAAGGTGCAGAAGAGGGCAACCAAGATGATCAGGGGCCTAGAGCACGTTTCTTATGAGGCAAGGCTACAACACCTGGTGCTTTTTAGTTTAGAAAAAAGGCGAATGCGGGAAGACATGATAGAGGTCTATAAAATCATGCATGGTGTGGAGAAAGTGGATAGAGAGAAATTCTTCTCCTTTTCCCATAACACTAGAACCAGGGGTCATCCCATGAAATTGATTGCCAGGAAATTTAGAACCAACAAATGGAAGTACTTTTTCACACAACGCACAATCAACTTGTGGAATTCTCTGCCACAAGATGTGGTGACAGCCAACAACCTGGATGGCTTTAAGAGGGGTTTGGATAACTTCATAGAGGAGAGGTCTATCAACGGCTACTAGTCAGAGGGCTACAGGCCACCTCCAGCCTCAGAGGCAGGATGCCTCTGACTACCAGTTGCGGGGGAGTAACAGCAGGAGAGAGATGGCATGCCCTCAACTTCTGCCTGTGGCTTCCAGCAGCATCTGGTGGGCCACTGTGTGGAATAGGATGCTGGACTAGATGGGCCTTGGGCCTGATCCGGCAGGGCTGTTCTTATGGCTCATATGAAGATGCACACTGTAGTCTGTACTATTTTAATTGTTTAATAGATTTGTACTGTTTTTAAATATATTGTAAACCACCTTGGATTATTTTTTAATGAAAGGCGGTATACAAATCTAACAGTAAACATAACAAAAACAGCAAGCCAGGATGTTAACCCATGTTCAAATTCAGGTTCAGCATCCTGGTTTGTAAGTCAGAGTCAAAGCACGGTTTCAGATTTGCACAAGCCACAAAGCCATGGCTCAACAAACCAGGATCCCTGCAGGAGCAGAGCAGAGAAGGGCAGGGGAGAGGCAAGGAAGCAGCGCTTGGACTTGTTAGTCTTTAGGCTGCATTCACCATCCTAACTATGATTAGTTGATCTTCTGATCTGGCCCACTGTGTAATTTTCAAAAAACATTAGTGGATACCGACTAAATTTTGCTTTTAACTAGCATACAAGGTCTGAATCTGCGTGTGTGTCCTCACTGAACAAGCCAAGAGGGCAGCAAAAGCTCTGCTCGGTGCCTGCAGTTCACACTGTTCCAGCCAGCACTGCAAGCACAGTTCAATGACTCATACAGGGTGAGTGAAAAAGTGGCACCAGAATCATCTTTCTTTGTGCGGCTCACACGTCTTAAAGAGCCCACCTGACTGCTGCGTCAAGACAAGCGAGCGGATGTGTCCGTCATCTAGAACCTGCCCGTGCACTTTGAAATGCCGGGCCCTGGAGGCAGGCTTCTGCGGGCCGAACTGCTTCTAGTGACTGCCTCTGCATACAAATGGCCTGGCAGAGAGAGTCACAGAGGCTGTTTCGCTGTTTTGTAAGCAGGCTGACGCTTGTTCCAAAGGCAAGTTCTTCAAAAACGACTGGCCGTGCAGGTTTTCAAGCATGGCAGTCTATGGCACCCTATGGCATCATGATCTATGGCAGTCTATGGCATCATGAACCTCCCTCCCTCCCAAACCGGCAGCTCCTAAAAGCGTTTGCAGGCTTTTGAGTTGTTTGGTTTAATAAGGCAAAGGATGAACATCTAAACAAATAGATTAACTCACACATGTATAACGTTATATTATACTGTTTTAAGTATGCAAACTGAGTTATAGAATTAGCTCAGGCTTCCACCTCAGTGTCTCACCTGTAGTCTCTGTATATGTAGGCAGGGGGCTCCCTCCAACACGTGTTTCCGTCTGGATCCAAGAGGCAGTTGTCAGCATGGACTGGGTGACTGAGGTCCATGCGGCCTTCCTGTTCTCCTGCATGGGAGACCAACAAAAGTTGTAACTGCCTCCCACCTTGTTTTCCCCTCACAGGTGATTAAAAAAAAAAAATCATAGATGATCAAAAGGCTCTTGTCCTACCCAGTTAATGCTCGAATGAGTCTAGTCTTTTCTGTATTATGGTAAACTAGTGTTTTTTAGCCCGTTACAATAACGGGCGCTAGCGGTTCCCCCCCCCTTACCTGCCGCGGCTGCGCTGCCGACCGACCGCCCGCCCTCCCAACTGCCGAGTCCTCCTCAAGCCCAGCCCACATCATTCGCGCGATAAAAGTCCGAATTTTGAGAAGAAGAGAGGAGCTGGCAAGCAGAGCTCCTCTCTCTTTAAAGCCTCTTCCCGAACTGGCGCTTTGGGCGCAAAGGACGCCTATTGCGTCCTTTGCGTCCATAGCGCCATTTCGGGCAGTGACTTTGCACAGAGAGGAGCTCTGCTTGCGAGCTCCTCTCTCCTTCTCTCAATAGGAACTGTTATCAGTCGAAGGACGTGGGCCGGGGCTGTGGAGGTCTTGTGTGGGTAAGGAGGTCTCGGCAGCTGGGAGGGCGGCCGGCGGCCGCGGGGGCAATTACATGGGCCGATTTGGCCCTTAATCATGGGTGGGGTTTGGTTTAGAAAGGAGGACTCGGGCAGCTGGGAGGGTGGGCGGTTGGCGGGAGCAATTTGTTGCTACGACGATGGGGACATCAACCGTCGTTTGGGGCACTTCAGCTACTTTGGCCAACGTGGCCGCCCGTGTCTGGGCGGCCGTATCTTTTTCGGCGGTTCTGAGCATGCGCTCCGCGCATGCCCAGAACTGCCGAAAAAGACACGGGCAGCACGGGATCACACACAGGGCTTTTATTATAGAGGATGCACAGAGAGCCAGCATAATGTAATGGTTAGAGTGTTGGACTAGGACCGGGAAGACCCCAGTTTGAATTCTCATTCAACCATAAAACTCGCTGGGTGACTCTGGGCCAGTCACGTATCTCTCAGCCTAACCTACCTCACAGGGTTGTTGTGAGGATAAAAATAACCATGTACACTGCTCTAAGCTCCTTTGAGGAAGAGCAGGATATAAGTGTAAAAATAAAATAAATAAATAAATCTGCCTCTGAAACTACTTCTCCAAATTCTTCTCCTCCTCTAAGCATTTTGATTTTAGATCTTTGCAAAATGCCAAGAGGCAGTGAAGTGGATAGAATGTTCCGCTTAGAGCAAGGAAGGCTACTTATGGTGGTAGATTTCTCTTGCTAGATTGGAGCAACCTTATTTGACAGTCATCAGTTTATGAGAATACATATTTGACATATGCCAATAAAATAAAATAAAAACATTATGTTTTGATAAGTCCAGAACTTTTAAATTATAGTGTAAAATGTCACACCCAAAATTTGAATTCAAATTTGAAAGTGTACACTCAGATTTTGGCAAAACTGGAAACTTCTACATATTTTGAATATCCCTGCATATCTATTTCAGCTCTATTTCCCCTTTAAGTTTTGTACATCTACATCTACAAAACTCAGATGTACACTCAGCAATGTTACATAATACCTGTGCCCTCTGCTTGCTGTATGAAATGTTCACATCACTTTCCTTGAATTAATTATTTCTGTATTATTTGTATCTTATTACACATGAACAATGTGATATAATAAATGCTAATTATCAATGGGGAAGACTCTTGATCAGTAGGGGTCATTATTATTATTATTATTACATTTATATCCCGCTCTTCCTCCAAGGAGCCCAGAGCGGTGTACTAAATACTTGAGTTTCTCCTTCACAACAACCCTGTGAAGTAGGTTGGGCTGAGAGAGGAGGGACTGGCCCAGAGTCACCCAGCTAGTTTTATGGCTGAATGGGGATTTGAGCTCGGGTCTCCCCGGTCCTAGTCCAGCACTCTAACCACTACACCACGCTGGCTCTCAGTAGTTGAAAAAGGGACCCCAAATTAAAAAGAAGAAGAAGAGGACTGAGAGTTCCTTACCCTCTGCAGCCATGCGACACACAAGATGTGTGAATGAAAAATGGAGGCTTTTCCCAGGAGTGAAATAGGATTCTACAATTTTTCGGGATTTCTCGCTGGCTTGCAGGAGTAGTTTAGCATCCCTCCAGTTCACAACACTCTCCTCAACCAGCTAGGAGACAAAAACAATCAGTAGAAGTGTCACATATACAAGTGCATAGGTTGTATGAAAGTTCAGACACACACAAAAAAGGAAAAACCCCAACAAATCATACCACCTACCAGAATATACAGCAATACCCTAAATGGAAGGCCGCAAAGGAGAAGAGGGCTCCTGTACCTTTAACAATTGTATGGAAAAGGGAATTTCAGTCAGTGCAGCTTTTGCTACCCTTAGGCTTGTAACCTTTAGGCTTACCCTTAGGCTTGTAACCTGGGTAACGTGCATTTGCCTTTCAACCTATCAATAAAGTGGAGGAAGAGGCTATGATGGCACTCTTTTGCAGAGCGTCTGTCTGCCGTTTTCTCCTGCCTCGGCAGGGCAAATGCAGACTTCTGTTTGCCCCACGAGACAAGCTGCCCCTGCCAAAACAACCCTCAGAGGCAGAGGAGCCCTACAGTCTTCCTTTGCAACTGAACCACCCATAAGATGGCAGAGGGGATCTCAGAGGGAGCCAGGGGCAAAGCTAGGGAAGAGGGGTCCCGGGTTTGCCCCTCTCCCTGGTGGCCCCTTGGACTGAAGGAGATAATGAAGAAAATAGGGAGGGGTGGAGCTGGGCCCCTGGGTCCTTGGAACCCATCTGCTGGATTCTAGCTACACGCCTGGACAAAGCATGAAGGCCTGCAAGGGTTTGAGCCCATAGCAGCAAAAAGCATTCATAAAAGACTGCACAAGCAAGCAATGGTAGGAGAGAGGAAGAGTGCCAGGAAGCTTCACTGGCAGGAGACAGACAAATCCATGCCCTGTGAATGAAGCACATCTGCAGTCCTAAGAATGAAACCCATCTTAGGAAACATCTGGCCTAGGAAAGAAAGGTGCTTGTTAAACTCCCATCAGCTGAGTCTGCCTTTGGACCGCTCTTCTCCCAGTCTCTTGCCAGGCCACTTCTACACTCTCACATGCAGTCTATCCAATTACTCTGGACCACCCTTTGGTTCTTTACTCCAGATTCTATTCTCAGATGCTTCCCATTCAGATCCCCTTGGTCCATGATTCTTCATCAATCCTCACATAAGACAGCCCCAGTCCTTTCCTCCTCTCTCATTCCTGATGATCTTGCACCTACATGCAATCCAACCACATCAAACCTTTAGCGTTTAGTTTTGGTCCACATGAGTGTCATAAGGCTTTGTTTAGCAAGTCAGCCAGAGGCAAAGGATGGTCAGTCTTCCTCCTCCCCTTTCCTAGAGCGCTCATGAGGGCAGGAGGCAAGAGTGGCCCAAAGTACTGCGGTACTTGAGGCAAGATGCAAAATGCTGCCTTCCTTGCCCCACGCCCCTAGAGGGGGCCAGATCCCTTTCAAAACTGACTTTTTGCCAGTTTTGAAAGTGCATGGGGGAGGAGGGAAGGTTGCCAGCAGCCTCCTCTTCAGTCCTCATGCTTCTTGCGAGCCTAAGCAGGAGTGGGAGGAAAGGCGCTCTTTCCAAAGCTCGCAAGGGTCAGCTCAGTCCCAAAGAGCTGCTCCGATGGTGATGGGAGAGGGGGCATCTTGTTGCCAAAAACCTGCCACCTGAGGCGACTGCTTCACCTTGCCTCACGAAAAAAGGCTGTTCTTGGCAGGAGGCCATGAGAGGCACTCCCTTCTTCTGCCTCGCCTTACCTTGAATAATGGGACTGGTGACACTAGTTTTGTATGCATCAATTTAGAAATCATGTTAACGTATTGACATAAATTAACCCTGGCCTGGAGCTGGATGCTGCATTGTCATGATAAGGTTTGCAAATCCAAGTTGGCAATTAGTGTAGTGCTTCCAAAACATGCAAAACTTGTTCAACCAGGGATGACAGTGAGAGAAAAGGAACAGGGACCTACACAACAGACAGTGGTGGCTCTGTCAAAGTCTAACTACGAATTACACACAAATAGTCAACCTCCCAGGGACTTTTTTGTATGGGGCGGGATATAAATGTACTAAATAAATAAATGCACTTAACATGCCCCGTGATAAATGTGTTTAATATGCTCAATTGACATATTTTTTAAAAAGGAAAAGCAACTTTGGGAAGAGATAGTTTGGAGAAGAGAAGTGTGTACGTACCTCTCTCCCCGTCCACCATTTCTCCCCTCCAGTCACTGTTCCTCCTCCTGTGGGCTTCCCAACACATGTTTACCCTCACCTGAACACATATGAAAGCCTGCAGGGGAGTAGCATCTTCAAAGGTGTGTTTTGATTTGGAGCACAGAAGCAGAGGGTGGGGAAAGGGTCAAGCATCCTTCTGCTAAAAACTGACCCCTCCTGAAGTTGCTTTCCCCTAGAAGTAGCAGCCTCAAGGCAGCTCACAACGTATCCTTTGTAAATTCCTAGGCTACATTTTGCTCCACAACTCCAAGGTGGCTTGCATCATATATGCAGTTAGAACCAATAAAATTGTTTCAATCACAGCTGAAAAATGAACATTATACAGCAGCAAATTAGAAGTCCACTAGGAAGAAGAGTCTTTTCACTGCCCAAAGGCCTGGAGAAAGAGGATGGTCTTGTGTGCTTACAGAGGTCTATAGGGGAAGCCAGAGAGTAGGTCTTCATGGAGAGGGTGTTCCATTGCCGGGGGGCAACCACCGAGAAGGCCTTGTCTCGAGTGCAGGGCAGCCAAGCCTTGGCCAGCATCAGCATTCAGAGAAGAGCCCCTCCAGAGCCTTTCCCAGACAGCAGGCTTTACCACAGGATTAAGAAGGGTGACATACTGTGAGTTATGGGGCATATGGGATATTTCAAATTTGCCCCCAAACCCAATGCAAGTAGTGGAATTTTTAATCCCGGACATAAATTGAGCTAAGCTCCAATGAGCAATGAAAAACCCGAATCATGTATATGGAGTGCTCCCTGAAAGCTCGCAGGGACTTTGGCGTTAATCTGGACAATATGTGAACGCACACCATTGAGAATCGCTGTCTGGTAGGACTCCTGATGACCTTGTGAGTCAATTAGATATATTGGGAACAGGCAATTCTCGAGATATCTAGGGCCCAGGTCATTTAGGGCTTTAATGGTCAAAACCAGCACTTTGAATTGAACCTGGAAACAAATGGACAGACAGTGGCTATGATCCACCCAAACAGCCCCCAAGAATGGTCAGGCAGCCACATTCTGCACTAGCCCAAGTTCCCAAATGCATTCCAAAGCAGCCCCATGTAGAACCGCATATCAGTGACTCAACATTTTTGTTATACTTATGCACAGGTAACATGTAGTTCCATTCATATTAGGAGAACAGCCGTGTGTGTGTGTGTGTGTGTGTGTGTGTGTGTGTGTGTGTGTGTCTGTCTGTCTGTCTCCATCTTAACCTTCTTCTTGGCAGTGCAAACTGAACTATCATTCCCATGGCCTGACTTTGGGCTTTTGAGAAGCTTCAGTGAAGAAACCTTCACCCTTTGACTATTCAGTCAGAAGGTGCCAAGGTATTTACCTGCAAGGCCTTTAACACTGTTAACCCTTCAAATCTCTCATGTGGGGTGTGAGGTGAACGCCGGCCACGATAGCCATCTCCTGTTCCTCCAGCTGCCTGAAACAGATACAAAGGTATAATACATTACATTGATATCCTGTTCTCCCTCCAAGGAGCCCAGAGTGGTGTACATGGTTATGTTTACCCTTACAAACACCCTGTGAGGTAGGTTAGGCTGAGAGATAAGTGACTGGCCCAGAGAACCCAGTGAGTGTCATCATCATCATCATCATCATCTACATTTTATAGCCCGCTCTTCCTCCAAGGAGTCCAGAGCGGTGTACTACATACTTAAGTTTCTCCTCACAACAACCCTGTGAAGTAGGTTAGGCCGAGAGAGAAGTGACTGGCCCAGAATCACCCAGCAAGTATCATAGCTGAATGGGGATTTGAACTCAGGTCTCCCTGGTCCTAGTCCAGCACTCAAACCACTACACCACGCTGAACAGAGATTTGAACTTGGGTCTCCCTGCTTCTAGTCCAACACTCTAACCATACACCATGCTGATACGAGGGAGCCAATTGGTTTCTTCCCATTGCAAAGCTCTGCTGTTAGAGGTGGCGTTGAATAGATGCTGGCCCCAGTCCTTACCTTGGCCAGACGGAGAATGTCTTTGCATTCAGATTCAGTCAGGACTCTGTCCAAGACGACCCTTTGGGAGCCATTGAGCTGGAGGGAATCCATAGTGATGGCAACCCCCTCAAAGGGTAGTGATCCTAGGAAAATCCAATGAGCAAGATGGCATAGAAGTGCAAAGATGATGAAAGCCTATTAAACCTCATCGGTGTGCAGAGGTCCACACATGTAGGCTAAGCTCCCTAGCCAGCCACTATTTGTGGTCAACAGCAATCCCCTCTCTTCCCTCAGATCCTCTTTTGGCATACAGGCTCAGGAGGGAAGTGGCTCTTCTGTCATTTCACTGTCTATGGAGATGGTACAGAACAGGGGGAGCCCTCTCCTACTGCACAGAAAAGGATGCCTGCCGTTCCTGATCTTCTCAAAAATGGTGTTGGGAATTAAACCTCAGGGCCCAGGGAGGAGATCTCTGGGGTGCCGGGTGTCCTGCTCGCTAGGGGACTGGGGGCACTCACCACTGACGAGCTGGCAAGTGGATCTGTGGGTCCCTGTCACTGTGCTTAAGGAGTGAAAATAAACGGGGAGCTGTTCTCACAGCTTCTGTTATGTGTCCCACTCTGTACCAGCAAGTTGTTATATGAAAGCTGATAGCACAAATACACTCCAGTGCTGTTTAATCTGGTTTTGTTACCCTTAGAGTGCAGAATTTAGTCAGTGAGCCTGTCCAAGGACGGCAAAGCCCTCTGTGACATCAAAGCAATTGAGCCAATGGCGGTCAGAGGGCCCATGACACCTGGGGCTCCCTTTTAAAAAAAATTTATTGTTTATGTAAAACATTTCTACCCTGATTCTCCAATACACAAGATGGCTTCAGAAGGCCAACCCCCCCCCCCGCCCCCCGCCAAAAAACTAGCCACCCTCCCAGAGCCGACTTCATTCCAGGTATCAAAAGGCTCCTCCCTTGTCTCCAGGGTCTTTCTTGGCTTTTGGCCTCAGCCAAAGTGGCTGATACATTTTCAGGTTTTTTCTCTCCAACCACAGGAACTAGAAACATGTTTCCTTTGACATGAAACCAGTGATGTTTCAAAATGCTATAGCATCTATTCAGTCCTTTTCCAGCTGTTCTAGGGCAAATCTTTCCATATCTTGAGAATATCCATCCCTTTTCCTCTGCATAGCAGCTGCTTCTGCTACTTACCACGCTGTTCCTGCTGTCCCATATCTGAGGCTTTCAGTCTCTGCTTCTCCTGATCTTCTCTTGGGATTGATAAGCAAATACAGAAGAGGTCATTAATAGCAGAATGATAGACCATGAAACTCTCTCCCTAATTAATGTTCAGCAATTTAGAAAGGCCTGATAAATCATGGTCTTTACTGGTGCTAAAAAGGGCATGTAACTGAGCAGAAGCAAACTCTTTCTACTCAGATTTTGAATGAAGCATTGCCTTTCCTCAAGCCATCCCAGAACCCTATCTCCATCCTAAGTTGCTGCTTTGGACCTTACTTGTGTTTTAGCTTCATGTCATCAGGGATCAACTCTTCAGGAGTCCAGGAGTCCTAAGAAATAAACCCAGAGACTTAGTTCCATAGCAAGACCCTTCCATCCCGGGACAGGATCCATGAACCGATTTAGCTGGTCTTGTGGCAGCAAACATGAATTGTCCCCTTTGCTAAACAGAGTCCACTCTGGTTTGCATTTGAATGGGAGATATGTGTCAGCACTATAAGATATGCCCCTCAGGAGATGGGACCACCCTGGGAAGAGCACCTGCCTACTTGCATGCAGAAGGTTCCAAGTTCCCTCCCTGGCGACATCTCCAAGATAGGGCTGAGAGAGACTCCTGCCTGCAACCTTGGAGAAGCTGCTGCCAGTCTGTGGAGACAATACTGAGCTAGATGGACCAATGTGGTCTGACTTGGTATAAGGCAGCTTCCTATGTTCCTAGCCTAGTATTCCATCTCCCTTTGCACAGCAGAGAACTGAGCCTGTGGTCTTTGCTGCTATTTTTGTGAGAGGCAAAAGCTCCCATAGTGGCATATCAATATACCTGATCACCACAGTACTCACATATGCCGCTCACCCCCACCAACTTAGAGAGTCCAAACAACAGGGAACTTCATGGAGGCACAAGAGGCTGAGAAAGCCCACTGGCTGGTTTCCTTTTGTGAGCACAGGGGCATCTGGTGTTGGGGAGGTAAACAGTACAAGCCTCTTGCTAGGAAAATCCTGATATTCCTAGCTTTGGGAACGTACTGCACTTGGCTGGTAGCAGCTATCTGAAAGCACCTCATTTTGATGCACATAAATGTTCCCTAAGACGGAAGTCAGGGGCGTAACTACCATTAGGCAGGGGGAGGCAGTCATCTCGGGGCCCCACTGCCTTGAGGGGGCCCCCAGAGACACCTCACATGACTCCCCATTGCCCCCCCCCCCGCCCAGCCCCAAGACCCTTCAGCCACTTGCGCTGTTTGCCCTCTCTCCTGCTTGTTGTCCTGGTCGAAATCAAAGCAGCAGGCAAGCTGCTTTTCTCCCTGCCTCTCAGCTGATTGGCGGGTGGGCGGGGCTTCCAGGGAGGCCTCCGTGTAGGCCTCAGTCAAGCCTGAATTTGAGTAGGCTGGCAAGCCCCAGGAAGAAGGCTGGCAGTCAGAGTGGCCACTACAGCTCTCTGCAGCAGACCCTCTTCCCAGGCCAGACAGCTCAGCCTTTGCCAGGTAGAATGTGAATTCCTTTTTGTGGTTACACTCCCCCCACCCCCTATATAGGGATCTGCTTGCCATAGGGCTTTGATGGGGCGGGGGGAGACTGAGAAGTCTCTGAATATTTAATTTAAAACTGATTGGAAAATTTGCTGGCTTAAAAAAAACCCTCTAAAAAGTCCTATAAGTGGCTTGTTTCATGGCAGGAAATTACAAAAACTTCTGGAACAAATTTATTTATGTATTAATTAATTAATTCATTCATTCATTCATAAATACACTTATGTTCAAGTTGTTTTGCAACCCAGGTCTGAGTGAGAACTGAGACATGAGTGAGAACTGTGACGCATGTGTTGTGCTTTTATATTTTTTCCCCTTAGGGTAAATCTGGCCAACATGTGAATACAGCACCTCCATTCCAGAGGAGATGTGTCTTAAAGGGCTTTAAAAGCCTCCTGTGAGAAACCTCCTGCAATCAAACTTTACTGAATTGGTTCAGAATTCTGAGAAAACAAACATAGGCTCACCCTGCATGGTTGAAAGTCTCCTTTGCTAATCTGCAGCAAGGGGCCCATTTTAATAATTAGTGTTTCTAGTGTCTTCTCATTTGCTCAATTTTGTACATCTGTTTTTTGTATGTTTTGAATGAGGACAGAAATGTGAGAATAAAAGTCCCCTGCTAACTGGGCAAAGAGGCACCTTTTTCTCTTTGTAAACCGCCCTGAGCCATTTTTGGAAGGGCGGTATAGAAATTGAATTATTATTATTATTATTATTATTATTATTAAATTTCTCGGTGGGGGGCCCATTTAAGAATCTTGTCTCAGGGCCCACTCCAACCTAGTTACGCCCCTGACGGAAGTTCTTGCTGTTTATCTCAGGCAGTGGAACAGGAGGAAAGAGGCCTCCCACATTCAAAGCTCACTGCCCAGATACCAGCTTGTCAAGATGAGTTCCGTAAGTGAATAAATGATTGAATCACTTCTAAAAGATAAGGCTATGGAGAATCCACCTCCAAAGAAGGCTTTAAGTACTTACAGGGTCATTGAAAGTTTCTCCAAGGTGCTGTGCTGCATAGTAAATCAGTTTCTTTTCCAACAGAGACCTTTGTACATACTTATGGATATTCTGTGGATGAGATGAAGCTGTTACAACCACACACAAACAGTATTTTCCAACTTTGTGTGCTCAACAAAGCAGATTCTCTCTGTAAATATGCCCAGTGGGCAAACTGATGCTGCCTGAAGATCTACTGTTCTGAAGCAAAATGGAAATCACTTCATGTGTTACATGCAAAGACACATACATTTGTGAGCCTTTGACCTTATCTCTGTTGGAGATAAACTTCCAGTGCATCGACCTTTTGCACCTACTGTCCTAATGACCACTAAGGGCATTGGGAGTAGAGACAGTGAGTCAGGGTCTCCCTATCTGTCCCTACTCTATGACCCCTGAACTGACTCTGCAGCACTTCCTGTGCTGAGTCACAATCCTTCCTTTCCTCCTAGAGAGCAGATGGAAACATCTCGCTCTCTCCTTACCTATCCACTATGTAGTCCTTTAGATTAGAGATAGGTCTTTCCTGTCTAAGTGTATTTAACCAATAAATGTTTAGTGTTTAGTCACACAAGGATCTCCATGTGTTTTCTCTAAATAGCTGCAATATCCAAACCATCCGCTGCTACCTACTCTGTAACTGGAGTGTGCTCTGCTGTTTTACCTATTGTGAGTAAAATCAACAACCTCTAACAATCTCAAGGGAAAGACTCTGGTTAAAACTTACAGACTCCACCATAGATAAGCGCCTACTGTTACTTATATATAACTTTATGAAGATTCCCGCCTGAGGGTGCAATGCAGTGCTCGAGGACATCTATCAGCTGAAATTTTGACTCAAAGGGGTGTTAGACAGGTTTGTATTCTGGCCCCAATTCTGTTCGATTTCTATATTAATTCCCTGGTATCTCACCTAAACAATCCAGATTTCCACCCACCCAAGCTGGCAAATAAACATCTATTGATTCTGCTTTATGCAGATGATATGGTCTTGCTGGCACAGACCCCAATTGGGATGAAGCGGGTGCTTGCCTCACTAAGTGCTTACTGTGCAGACGAGGCGCTAGAAGTCAACAATTCTAAAATGAAGGTGATGGCCAAATGACCCAAGTCTCACTCATGGTCTATGAATGGCCACACAATTGAACAAGTGAAAAATGTTAAATATCTTGGAGTCATATTTCATTCTGCAGGAGGCCATAGAGCGCTCTTCAACTATGTAACCCAAAATGCCCAGCAATCAGCTGATGCTATTAGGTCCTTTCACTTTACCAGGGGAGCCCTTTTCATTCCAGCTGCTATAAAACTCTTTACAGCTAAAGTTTACCTGCAGCTCTTACATGGTGCCCAACTTGGCCCTCCTTTTACCCCCCTGGAAGTAGTACCAACTACATTTTTAAGAACTATCTTTCAGGTACCATGTTGTGTTCCCAATACTATCCTTAGACGTGAGGCAGGAGTCTTTAGACTAGAAATGAGATTCTGGCTGAGCATTTTTAGGTTTTGGCTGAAGCTGATCTTCGCCCAAGTGGGCTTGGCTCCCCCAACACTTGTAGATAGCTACGCCTCAAAATGGAAGGTGGCACTAAGATATAAGTTACAATCTTACGGTCTCCCCCAGGAAGAACTCATTAGGATGGGGTATGATCAAGCCATGCGGGTCATCAAACAGCATGTCTTAGATATAGAACTGCAAGAAGAATTAGCAAAGTTGCCGAGAGGGATCTATATAGGCAATCAGCCCTTAAATGTAAGGCCTGCTGAATATCTAAATAGTTTAACAACAGCAACATTTAGGAGAGCTATGACTTTAGCTCGCCTAAATGCACTCCCTACTGCAGTTCTAAAGGGGAAGTTTAAGAAACTACCATATTCAGCCCACCTCTGCCCCTGTGGCTCGGGAGATATAGAAACTACTGCACACGTAATCCTTTACTGCACATTTTACAAAGATATTCATATTAATTTTATTTCCCTGTTATTAATGGAGTTTCCTGGCCACACCGACGATTTTTACTTAGATTATCTGCTGTCCAGTTTTAAAGAAACAGTCTCTAGTAATGTGGCCAAGTTCTGCTATGTAGTTTGTAAAACGCTCAAAGAACTTATTACCTGATTGGATATTGTTATTGTTTATTTATCATGCTGGTCAATGACCAAAATAAAGTATCTATCTACACACATTTGTCCACATTATTATCCTGTTACTCTTGTCTCCGTCTTCTCCTCCCTACCAAAATTAAGGCTATGTTTCTCAAGGCAGAGAGTTGCATTTTACTCGTGTGCATATAGTATATTTTACTATATAAGTGCCATATGTATTTATTACACTCATGGTAATTTAAAAATATATAATAATTGCAAAGTCCAAGACAATACAAACATATATAAAAGGTATTAAAAGTACATAAAATATGAAGTATAAACATTATATTGTTCTGAAAACATAGAAACAGAAAATATTGGTATCAAAAATGCACAAAAATACACAGAGAAAGGTCAAATCATAGCTATACCATTATAAATTGAACTATCATTTTGTCATACTATAAATGAAGTTAGTTGTGTAGTAAAGGACTGGTCTCCAGACACTACAAATTGTATGGTAACCTAACCCAGAAGTTTGATAGATTTAATCAGTTCTAACAAATCCCAAATTTTATTTAGCCATTTGGCCTTACTAGTTTGGATGGAACCTTCCAGTGCTTAGCATATAGTCTCTCTTACAGCAGATGTCAGAAACTTGGTGATTCTTACTCGCAATTCCTGGGATTCTAGAACATCAGCAAGAAATGTCAAAAAATCCTTACACTCATGAATGGATAAATCTCAGTAAATGAACACATTTCATCCTTTTTTCCTTTCACTGCTTCTCCCTTGCCTAGACACTTGGGAGAGTTATATGCACTTATTTCCACTGATTGCAGATTTTACCTGGCTGAGTGATCTATCTTGGTGAAATCACTGAAAGATTTGGTGTGCAATGTTTGAGTTGCTTGGTAATACTAGTGAATGAGGAAGTTTGACATGTTTTAGGGAGTTATTTTCAACGGGGACATAAAAGCACCCGACTATCTCTGGATTGCACCTAATGTGGCAATTTGCATATGGAGAGCCGACAGAGATTCCATATGAGGAAAATGTTACTGATACCTCTCTGGCAGCAACAGGGATTTCCTCCCCCAGCTCTGCTTTATACCGTTTCAATTTCTCCATCATCGCCTCATCTGATGGATAGAACAGCAAGTAGGTAGCTGCACATTCAGCAGCGAGGGCTCGGTTCCCAGCTGAAAGAGAGGAGATCAGCTTGGTCATGGCTCCGTCAGCTAGTCCATGAATGCTCTACCCCCATCTGTGTCATGGTGCTGCGAGAGGCAGACTAGAAACAGCCACCTCCCACTGCCTCTCAGCAGAGCTTCCTTACCTTTATCATAGGCAAACTGCAGCAGATCAAAATGAGATGGGATAAAGTCTTCAGTGGAAGACACCCTCCCTGGCTTGGTAGCAATGTCAAGGATGCACTTCTGCCTGCACTTCAGGACTTGGAGGTAGTGGGCTAGAAGGCAAAGAGAGACTGTGAGAGTGGCTCCAGCATTGCAGGTGGACTGTCTGCTTCCACAAAGCTGGGGCTGCCCCACTTGGAAGGCAGGATGTTCTTTTTCAAGGGCTGCCAGGTGCTTCCTGTCTCCAATGAACAAACTCCTTCCAAGATGCCCCAAAGAAAGCAAGAGCTGAAACAAATATCACCAGTATTCAAAATCGGCCACCATTTCCAAGTTCACCATTCAAATTTTGAATGCAAAATTTCCAAATTTGCGTTTTAAATGGGAAGTTCTACCGTGATGTTTGAAATCTGAGTGCTTTAGATTTGTTGGCATCTCTTGATTGTTTTAATTCTGGCAGGCATGAAATATAGTTAATAATACAGGTAATATAATAGTTGGCTAGGCGGTTAGGTGCAGAATAGTATAGTCTAAAAAAGCAAAGTAAGAGTAAAAATAAAAAGGATTCAGGCAGGTAAAAATGTGGAGGAGAGAATGGGGCTGAAAAATGGGAGAAGTTTATTTATTTATTTTTTACATTTATATCCCACTCTTCCTCCAAGGAGCTCAGAGCAGTGTATGTTCTTATTTTTATCCTCACAACAACCCTGTGAGGTAGGTTAGAAGAATATGTGCTAGTGATGGGTAACCAGTGGTGAATTACATAGGAGAGAGATGACAGAAGCAAGAAAACACCAAGAGGACATCTGGTAAGACACACAGCAGGGATGCATGATATAAATCCAATAGAGCCAAGTGGCTTAATGTGTGGAAACACCAGCGCAACCTGCTCCTATGCATGCTGACTTGGAAGAAGTCTTATTCCTCACTGTAATCAATGGGACTTATTTCAAAAGAGGTGTATAAAGTACTGAAACCTTGATTGTTATTGAACACAAACAGACTTTCTTCACTTCTTTGAACGCAGCTTTATGTTGTATTTAGAAACTCTTAAGTTAGGGTCTTTCAAAAATAGTTTGCAAATTTAATTCATATTTCCTGCTTCTGTACATGTGTCTACTAACAAAATTATAATTTTTTTTTAAAAAAAGAGAACAGCAAAGGGGGACACGTTCACTGACTGCCACACACTTGAGAGATAACTAAACCAAATGGAGAGTTTGGCAACTGAATAGAAACATATATATTGCTTAGGATGCGACCAGTTCAGCATGTCCAAAGGGGATTTTGAGCTTCTGTTTTTCAAACCGCAGTTCCGCTCATCCCCCATATCCTACTTGGTCATACAACAAACCACTTTTAAAAACGGAGTGGACTTTTCAGAGCACTTTGAGATATGGCGCAGCGGTCTGTTTTTAAACCGGGGTGGGTGGTGGGTGGGGAGAGATGTAGAAAGACAAAGACAACAGAGAAACACAGTGCATATCCAAGCTCTTGAGCATGCCTAAACCAGCTCTTTGGACCCCAGCCTTGTCTTAGAAAGAAATGAAACTTAGACAAATATAAAATTTTTTAACAGAACTGAGGCAAAGTTAAAAAAAAGAAAGAATAGAAATTAACAGTAGACAAAAAAAACTAACCCTAAGGGCCAAATGAAGAGACTTGAGGGGGGCAAACATTGCACGTTTCTGGCCAGTGTGCATGTTATAAAGTGTGGGGTGGACATCTTGCTTTAACAGTAAAAGGAACATACAGAAGTGGGGTGCTGACTTATTAAGTCCGCCCCAAACTTATTAAGAACATTCAACATCCAAATATGCAGAAGAGCACGATTCGGGACACCTCGGCTCTCTCGAGCCACATGCTCTTCCCCACTCCAGAGTGTCCTAACAGAAACAGAGCTTCAGAGTTTTGGTGCTACCTGCAATGGCTTCATAGAGGCCAAGCTGCATCTCCCCCTCTTCATTCTCATCCTCTTGGGGGCCCTCGCAAAGGGCTCGGCAGTCTTCCAGTGCCAGGAGGGCTTCTCTGAGTGACTCCTCCAGCTTTGTCACCGCCTGCTGGTAGTCATCCGTAGTGTAATGGTGCACTCCAGCTTCATATGCCACCTGCAGGGCCCCAAAACCACACCTTGTTAATGTTTGAGACAGTCCAGGGCTGTGGCTTTGTTATAGGGTCATACTGCCCTCTAAGGGCTTTTTGCAATAGTACATGCAATCAGAGGCCTAGTTCTCAGGTCCAAACGGCAGGTTTTTCCAGACAGTGGTTTATTCCAACATAATAACTGATTCTTATGGGTGATTTTGCAGGAGGATTGTGCAAGGAGGAAGAGTTGTAGATGGACCATAGCTCAACCTGTGGAGCTATATGTAGGTGGTGACATATGGGAAGGCTGGCTACCCTTGGCTACCCAAGTGCATTTTCTTCTGGGTCTAACCTTAGCCTGTCCTTTAAAAAACAGCAACTGAGGCCCGCCTGATCAATATTACGATCTTTCAGCCCTTTTCCTTTCTTTAAAGATTGACTTTTTTCACAGATGCAATCTCTTTATCCTTTAGGGAAAGACGCTGTCTCCCCCTCCCCCCCTCTAACCAACCCCCACTTCCACATGATTGCTGCTGCTTTTGATTCAAGACAGCACTCAGAAGAACACTAAACCACATCAAAGGGGCATTAGCAACTGTTTCATTGTTCCCAACTTGCTGCGATCATGCAGGGATTTAAATTGCAAAAGTAAAGCCCCAAAATGTTAATGTGTGCATTCAGACAAAGCCCAGGACATATGTGCATGGAATTCATAGGGCATAACGAACCCACAAAGATCTACCATGCATGCTATTTTCATCCTGTTCTGACAAGAAGCAAACCAGTTATAATCATACACACACACACACACACACACATATATCCTCTCTAATAAAAGCCTTGGTGTCCATCCGTGGATGGACACCAAGGTGTGCGTGCGTGCCTCCCTGGGCTGTTCTGGGCATGCGCGAAGCGCATGCCCAGAACAGAACAAGGGAGACACGACCGCCAGCACCTGGCGGCCATCTTGGGCGGCCAGAAGCGGCCGCCCCGAAGAAGCCGGGAAGAGGCGGCGAGGGAAACGGCGGGGCCAGAAGCGGCCACTGCAAAGACAGGAAAGAGGCGGCAGGGGAAATGGCGGGGCCAGAAGCGCCCGCCGCGAAGACAGGAAAGAGGCGGCGGGGAAAGAGGCGGCGGGGGAAGCTGGCCTAGGTTGCGGCAGAGCCGTCGCCGAGGCCTGGCGTCGCCGCTAAAGCCGGGCGGGGGGGAAACTTTGGGGCCCTTGCTCGGCCGGGGAGACCGGCCGCGGCATAGGGAGACTGGCCGCGGCTGAGGGCGGCAGGAGGGGGAATGGCGGCGGGGGCCCGGAGCACTTACTAGTGCCCGTTATTTAACGGGCCTGAAAACACTAGTACAGTGGTCCCTCGACTTACGAAGTTAATCCGTTCCGAACGCACGTTCGTAGGTCGAAATTTTCGTAAGTCGAAAAGCGCACCCACGGAGGTCTGGAAGCATTCGTAAGTCGAGGAAACCGCATCTAAACCGACAATGACTTCCGGTCATTTTTGTCGTTCGTATGTCGAAAACTTCGGATGTCGAGTACTTCGTAAGTCGAGGGACCACTGTATATATATATATAATTCCCTTAGATGTACCCGTCATTAATCCCATGTGTGGCAGCTCTCACAAGAGTTTGTAAGCGAGGGGAGGGGGAGAGGAAAGCAATGGCAGTGAGGGGGGGAGAGAAAGCAGCGGTGGTTGCAGCGGGGGGCGGGGTGGAGAGAAAGTGGCAGGCGGCCACAGAGGTGTAACTAGGGAAAACGGCGCCCGGGGCAAGCACTGAAATGGCGCCCCCCCACTGCGCCCCCCCAACATACTACATTATACTTAGGTTTTTCCTCACAAGTGTCCGCCGCCGCCAAGCCAGGCCACTCACTGGCCGCCAGGCGCCAGCAAAGCAATGGGGGGGGCGCAGGCGGCACGGAAGGGACCGCTCGTGGGGGAGGGGGCACCGACGCGCTCCCTTGACTGCTGCAGCGCTGCTGCACTGAGCAGGAAACATTTGTATTAAGAAAAAAATTTAAATTTTTTTTTTGAAAATTTGGTCATGGCGGCGCCCCCCCACGTGACCAGAAAAGATGGTGCCCGGGGCACGTGCCCCCCCTGCCCCCCCTATAGTTACGCCTCTGGGCGGCCAGAAAAAGTGGCTGGCCAGGCTGCCGGCCAGAGAGAAAAAATATTGGAGGGGGGAAGAGGAGGGGGGAGGGCTGAGAACAACGGGCTGAGAACGAGGGAGAACTAGAGGCACAGATGCTCTGCTCCCGGGCCAGCTAGTTTTAGTGATTTCCCAATTTCCTATTACAGTCTATTGCTGAAGCAGCAGGGAAAGAAGTGAGAACAGCCAAATGTAGCAGCAGCAATCTCTGTGCTTTACTACTGAGGCTCAACACCTAAGTCAGTATTCTTCAGTATTCTTCACTGTAAGTTCTGCAAGCCAGTGGTGGCTCCCATCGATACTGAGTGCAGTGCTCTGACTAATTGTTTATTAGGTCCAGGCAAAGCTTCATCTGAAGCTGAATACTTGGCACAGCCCCACTGGTACTGTGTGGAGGTGACTGTTCCCATGATGCAGTGCTGTGGCCACGACAGGTGGGGCTCTTTTAAGGGAAACAGAAGCTTATAGAGCCACAGCACCATCTTGAAAGGCGTGCACAGAGCACTTGAAAAGGTAGTCCTTCCAACTGTTTTTCCTATAGAGATCTATGAGGAAAGTGCTGGGAAGGACTACATCTCCCAGCACTCCATGCACACCTTCCAAGATGGCACTGGAGCTCAACTGGGCTCACTTTGTCCTAAAAGGGCCCCCTGGCACTGAATGTACAGCACCACACAGAGGTCAGCACAGTGGGAAATGGAACATAGGGAGCTGCTATATACCGAGTCAGACCCTTGGTCCATCTAGCTGAGTATTGTCTACACAGACTGACAGTGGCTTCTGCAAGGTTGCAGGCAGGAGTCTCTCTCAGCCCTATCTTGGAGATGCCAGAGAAGGAACTTGGAACCTTCTGCATGCAAGCAGACAGGTGCTCCTCCCAGAGTGGCCCCATCCCGCTAAGGGCTCACATGTAGTCACATGTAGGGCTCACATCTTACAGGGCTCACATGTTGTCTCCCATTCATAAGCAAACCAGGGCAGACCCTGCTTAGCAGAGGGGACAATTTATGCTTGCCACCACAAGACCAGCTCTTCTCCCTTGGCGCTCACACTGAAGCAGGGTTTTGTTGTTGTTCAAGTGGCCCCTGCTTGAAAAATAGTGATTACTACCCTCCGCAGTAATCAAAACAGCTCAAGAGCAGTAATTTAACAAAAACAAACAAAATTTAAAAGTAATACATTGCTATATTAGCAAAAGAACAGAGATGCAAGTTTGGGGCGGTATAGGAATATTTTAAATATAAATAAATAAATAAATAAATAAATAAAAGAATAGATGCATGCTTACTCAGAAGTGAGTCTCACTAAATTCAATGGGACTTACTCCCAGGAAAGTGTTCATAGGATTGTAGCCAAATCATTTTGGATGACTGGGCAGGAGGAAAGAGGAATAATTCACTGCTGTTTTAGAAAGTGATATATTAAGTAGGATATTCAGGAAGAGATATTTTAAAAGAACAGGGAGATATGGAAAGCCACATTCAGACAAGGTTTCTTCCATTCCAAGTGAGTCTCAGCAGAGGAGGTTATGGTGGGGGAAATCCTGCAGAAGTTCAGTACAGAGGTGCACCTAGGTAATTTTGGAGCCTGGACCTAAAGGGCTTTAGAACCCGCCCCCCCCAACACCCCCTGCAAATTAAGCACACACACACACTGTTACACATGCAGTATTTTTAACATGTGGGTTCTTAAGGGCACAAACAGCAACTGAATGTAAGAATATAAAACAGGTATATTTATGCAAATATGCATTAGCAGAAAAATTTCAATGCACAACTTAACATATTCCCATCCCATAGATTTCTTTCCCACTCCCTACTCTGTCTCTAAAGCACCCGGCACACGTCATAATCACCTTTGGCCGCCCAGCACAGTGCAGACCAGTGGTGACCACACCACCCAGGACAGACTAAGACGGATTTGGGGGCCCCTCAGGCAGTGTGGAGGCCCTGGACTTTGGCCCAGAATTCCAGGGGAAGAGTGCCTCTGGTTCAGTAAGTGGAAAGTGCGCCAAACCAGAAGTGGTTGAATTGAAAACATCAAACATCAGTTGGAGGGCGGGAAGGGCATGCAACTCACGATATTCCCAAATGCTCTGCCCTTGGTGCAGGCAGAAAACAGTGGGATAAGGTGACAGGAGAACTGCTAGGTATAAACACCAGCTATGACTCCCCATGCAGCTCATTGAACAAGCCCAAGGAAACTTGTGCAAAAAGGACCCTTGTCGGTAAAGACCCTTTGTGGACAGGAGCTCCATGACTGGATGCAGGGGTGTAGCTAGGGGAGAGAGGGCCCGTGTTCACCCACTGGCGGCCCCTTGGAGTGAGGGAGATAATGAAGAAAATAGGGAGGGGTGGAGCTGGAGGGCCCTCAGGAGCTGGGAGGCCCAGATTCTTTGAACCCCTTCGCTCAATTATGTTAGTGCTGCTGGGGAAAGGGTGTTCAACTATTTGTTCTGCAACCTTTTCTCAGCTGAAAACATGACCATGAAATGCCTCTAGTGCTGTTATTAACAGCTTTGGTTGGGCAGGATTTTAACTACCCATACAACAATTGGGTAAATGACTGTTCAGTCACAACAAAGCCACATTTTCTAGGTAATCACACCTTTGAACAGTTGACCATGGAACCAAACAGAAAGAAGACAGATCCTGGATTAAATCTGAAGTGGTGCCAAAGACCTCATTCAAGATTTCAGTATCGCCAAACGGATTATATTAGAAAGAGTGGCTGACATCCTGAATAAATTATGCGACAGAAATCCTATTGAAATTAAGTAGTCGTTTAGAGTAACTTCTGAGTAGTTCTGCTGAGTGACTCAGTGTGGATGTGATCACAGTGCTATAAAACTCTATATATACAAACAGGGACCTGCAACAAAATGTTGCCATTTATCCCTAGTGTGCATAATTAAAAGCACACTTAAAGAAAGACTTATTAAGCACATAGAGGAACAAGATTTGCTTGGAGAAGAATAGGCATTGTTTCTGCAAACTGAAGTTTTGCCTTAGCAACATTCAAGAGTTCTTTAAAAGTGTTAAAGGACATGTGGAGAGGGGTGATGCAGCAGACATTATATACTTGGAATCAGAACCATTCAGTTCCATTTCTTCCTGATAGTTTAATCTTCTTCTAGGCTGGACAAGGGTAGGCAGCATGTTTGTACAACCTATCATAATCCTGCACGTCAACAAAAAGAATCTCATCTTTCTTTTATAATAAAAAGTAAGGTTCCGGCTCTGAAGGCTGCAAAGTTCCACTTCAGAACAACAACAAAAATCTAAATGAGCAAAAAAGGTAATCAATGTAAAAGGAAACCCATTAATTTTTTGTGCGATTTCTAAGGATTAGACTAGACAGGATGTTAGAGATTTGTGATTTGGTCTCCCAATGTTTCCTCTTTTTCTTCAGAGCATCTCTGGAGAACCCCGAACTGGATCACAGTCATTGGAGATGGCAGGGAGTGTACTAACTCTTTCCTCGGTGCTGCCAAAGTTGCTATCTGTTTTCTTCAGTAGGACAAATAGCAGCCCTGGAATGAGTATGTGTTTGTGCAATTTAGCTCAGAGGGGAAACGGTTAAACATTCCCTTCCCCCAGCACAACAGTTCCAATCTAATCTCCACCCCCACCCCTACCCCTGGCCCATTTTGAAGAAAAAAAGTAAATGTCAGGACATCCAGTCACTGACCTCCCACATCGTGAGGCTGTTCTCACTCGCAGCCTCATCCAGACTAAGGAAGCCCAGCCTGGATTAGGCTACATGTGAGAACATTTGGGATCTGGCCCAGTTCCAGTGGGGCAGTGCCTCTTAGCCCCACTTCTAAGCCCGGCTCTTAGCCCAGGTTCAGGCCTTGAGCGAGCCCTTAACCCGGGCTACAGGACTGGGTGTTCACTGGGGCTATGTTTAGCCCCAGTGGACACAGAGATGGGCACCCAGAGCACCTGTCTCCTGGGTGAATCCCCCAAAGCATCGTGCATGTTGTGTGGTGCATTGTGGGATATCCTAAGGACGGGACACATTGTCTCGGCCTCCGGAGCTCCAAGCTGTGCTACACAGCATAAATTGTCTGAGAGTGCGGTCCATGCTCCCACCAACATGTCTGCAGTCTCCTGGGGGGAACATGCGTATAACCAGCCTCCCCCCCCCACCCTGCCTGCCCGGTTGTGTGAACGACCTCCTTATCTAGTTTTAAACCATGTTTAGAAGCTAACATCTGAACAATAGCATAGAAGAAAACAGTACTTGTTCCCAAGATGTCATTCGGCATCCACTAAAGTAATTACAATGATATGCAAAATAATGAATAAGTAGAAATGCTTATAATCCTCCGGCCCACAATAAATTTGCCAATGCAGTCTTCAGTGGTGCACAGAGTTGCCCTTTCCTGCTTTAAAGGAGTTTGCTCCTCAGAAATCCTGTCACTGAGGTCTCTGTGGCTAGGGTCTTCACCACCTCAGGCCCCAAACTCTACAAAACAGCCCTTCTGAACCTCCTTGTGGCTTCAATAATATTTCCATAAGAGTCTCACCCAGTGAGGTATGGCCTCAAGATCCCGAAAGCTTTCTGATTTCACGCCTGCCATGCGCCGATATTTCTCCATGTCCTCAACCATCTGCAGGTGTTGTGGATTGGCCACAAAGAATGTGTGAGCTGAGGAAACAGCTTCATCTAGTTTCTTTAGCTGCAGAGACAAAACAGGTCCAGTTAGTAGCAATTGTAGGCCACAAGGGCGTTTTTCAGACAGCAGGCATTACTGCGAATTTACTGCGAGTTCGAAGTTGCCCAAGAAAAATGACACAAAAAGTGAATTTTTTAAAACTCCAGATATAAATTGGGATACACTCTAATGTGCAATGAAAAACCCGAATTGTGTGTGTGCTCCCCGATAGCTCACAGGGATTTAGGGGTAAATCTGGCCAATGCACACCCTCCATTCCAGAGGAGATGCGAGCTAAAAGCCCTGTATGAGAAACGCCCAGGGCACAATCTCAGTCTAAAGGGGGAGGAGCAAAAGGATCTCACAGCAAGGCCCCCTCTTGGATTAAATTCCCTAAAAAGCAGTGTATATTAAGAGCATCTGTTATAGATTAGAACTTTTTAAGATTCCATAATATGAGGTATAGGTCAGACAACCTTTTTTTAAGCAAAAGGGATTTTTGCCTTTAGCACATGTATCAAGTGTATCAGCCCCTTACATATTTTTTTTTAACCATAGTCACTCAGCATGTAGAAACAAAGGGCAGCAGTTTAGAGGATACTTCTCTGATTAACGGGGCATGTGCCGAGTGCATGCCTGTCGTGACATCTTTCATGGACATTCTGATGCCCTTGCATCACATATTTTTATCGTGTGTGTGTGTGTGGTGGGGCGGGGGGATGTTCTTTGTCTCAATGACAGTTCTACATGCAACCCAAATAACAGAATCGGCAGTGTATGTAGAGCTTCCTTTTGGACAAACAGCCCCCGCCCCCCAGGCAACAAAGGGAAAAGTCAAAAGGTCATTGGGACATCCATGGAAGATGTCCCAATGGGCACACAGTTGGCACATGCCCCTGTTAATTCTGTGGGCCAGGAAAGTATCATCCGCACTGGTCTTGGCTACAAATATAGGTGGTCTTGAGGAATAATTACATGCGCTCTGAAGTTTAGTGTGTGTTATGTGTGACTATGCCCCTTCCCCAAGCAGGACTGGACAGACCAGTTAAAACTGTCCTCACCAATCCATCACTGCATACCAAACAATTGCAATTTCAGAACTATTTGATTGAAGGGCTATTTCAAATTAGGGGAGGAAATTGTAAAAGACACCAGGGCGCTTTCTAGACTAGCTGCTCAGCAGCAGCAAAATGCCTCCGTTTGGGAAAGTCGCACTCAAAACGTAAACAGCAGGGGGAGCCGTCTCACAGCAACTAACAACCCCCCAAAACAGCAACTTTTTCATGCCGTATATACGACGTCCTAGCTAGGCATGTGCCCGAAACGTTTCGGAGGCCATTATAAAGGCCTCCGAAACGTTTTGGCGCTGTGTGTCTGTGTGTGTGTGTGTGGGGGGGGGGGTTCGGCACCAGCAGGAGTAGTACTTTAAGGGCGGGGGAGGATGTACTCACCCCTCCTGCCGCATTTCCCCCGCCAGCGCTCTGTTATCTTTAAGACCCTTGGGGAGGCAGCATTCTTCCCTGCCGCCCCATTTCCCCCATCGGCCGGAAGTGGCCAGAAGTAGCAAGCGTGCATGTGCCCGTTGCTTGCACGTGCCCATCTGCCGTGCAGCGCTCTAGTGAGCACACACATGCTTGTTTTGTTTCTTTGGTCCAGTACATAAGAACTTCCCTGCTGGATTAGGCCCAAGGCCTATCTAATCCAGCATCCCGTTTCACACAGCAGCCCACCAGATGCCTCCAGAAAACCCACAGACAAGAGGTGAGGGGGCATGCCCTCTCTCCTGCTGTTGCTCCCCTGCAACTGGTATTTAGAGGCATCTTGCCTCTGAGGCTGGAGGTGGCCTATAGCCATCAGACTAGCAGTCATTGACAGACCTGTCCTCCATAAATTTATCTAAGCCCCTTTTAAAGCCATCCAAACTAGTGGCCATCACCTCATCTTGTGGCAGAGAATTCCACAGATGAATTATGTGCTGTCCGAAAAAGTTTTCTTTTGTTGGTGTTGTGAGAGAGGGAGAAAAATTTATCTCTGTCCATTCTCTCTACTCCATGCACACTCTATCATGTCTCCCTGCAGTCGCCGCTTTTCCAAATTGAAAAGTCCCAGATGATTCAGCCTTGCCTCATAATAAGGAAGGCGCTTCAGGCCCCTCTTCTGCACTTTTTCTAGTTCTACAATATCCTTACAGTGACCAAAACTGTACACAGTACTCCAAATGTGGCTGCACCACAGATTTCTATAAGGGCATTATAACACTAGTATTCTTATTTTCAATCCCCTTCCTTATGATCCCAAGCATCAAATTTGCCTTTTTCACAGCTGAGTCGACACTGTTCAATTAGCTGTCCACCACGACCCCAAGATCTCCGTCCGGGTCAGTCACTGACAGCTTAGACCCCACCAGTGTATATATGAAGTTTGTGGCTTTTTGCCCCAATAGGCATCACATTACACTTGCTTACACTGAACTGCATTTGCCATTTTGTCACCCACTTCCCCTAGTTTGGAGAGATTCTTTTGGAGTGCCTGACAATCCATTGTGGATTTCACTACTCTGAATAGTTTAGTATCATCAGTTTAGTGTCAGTAGCCATTGGTGCAACCTGAAACCTTTCTTGCACCTAGCAGGGCAAGAACATAATTAAGATCTGAACATGAACCCTTTTGCACTCCACCTTTACAAAACCAGTAACATGTATTTTTAGCAGGGGGAGAGCAACTGTCCCGATTCAGCCCAGCACAGCATCCTCCCAGTGGCTGTTGCCAGTGGGTCTCACCCAAGACTGTGAGCCCCTTTGAGACAGGGAACCAGCTTAGCAATCGTTTTTCACTAGGTAACCCACTTTGAAAACTTAATGTTGAAAAGTGGGATATAAAGGTTAATTAATGTAATCAATCAATTAATTCATAGTTCTAGAAAACAACTGAAGGAGTGAAGGCAATGTGTGCACTCTATAGGCTTCTAGTACAACAGTACTACACCGTCGTCGTCCCCCCCCATATTATGAGTTTTAATGCCGCGGTTTTGGAAATGTGTAGCAGCTGCTCTGCTGTGCTCTCCGCCAGGCCAGGCAGGCAGGAAGGGGAGGGCAGGAGCAGCAGCCACATCAGCAGCAGCAGCTAAAGCAGCCACCTCCCCCGCTTCCCCGCCACTCACCTTGAAGAAGGCAACCTGCAGGTAGTTGTAGGGCTCCCTCTGCTCAAAGTCCTGCTGGTTCTCTCGGCTGGCCCTGTGAAGGGACGGCTGCCCGCCCAGCCTGCGTCTCAGGCATTCCCCCAGGCACTCTGCCCGCTGCAACACGCGATCGAAGAAGCCGGTTTCCCAGGGCTGGGAAGGCGGCCGACCCGCAAAGCTGGCCTCGCGCTGGCATCTTCCCTGGCACTCTCGGCGCACGCCCAGCCACTGAGAGTAGCTGTGCAGGGACCGCTGCAGGAGTTCTGCCGCCCGTGGCCAGTCCTGGGCAAAATATGCCCGCACCCCATCGGCGTAGAGCAAGTCGTAAGGGGCCAGCTGGCCGGACCCTGGAGAGAACAGGCAGTTGCTTAGAGCAGGGAGGAGGAGGAGGAGGAAGAGAAAAGCAGGGGGAGGCATGAGAGAGAGGAGAGAGAGAGTGGAGCAGAAGGCAGGAGGAAAGTTGTGTGTGTGTTTGAGTGACACACGGAAGGGCAGAGAGGAAACGCTGCAAACTTCGGCTGAGAGGGCTGGAAGGCGGGAGAAGCGCCTTTGACTGCTTTCTTTGCTGCTGCTGCTGCTGCTGCTGCTGCTGGAGAAATAGAAAGGGGGCCTGTGTGTGTTACTGGAGGAGGGAGAGTGGGAGGAGGAGCAGACTTTTTTTTTTTTTTAAACATCCTCCAGAGTTGCCAGAGGCTAGACATTCCTCTCAGCGGAGAGACATGAAGGCCCAAGTTGGGGAAGGGGAAGACGAGCACAAGTTGGGGAGGAGAGAGAGACAAATCCCTCCAGTAGAAGAACACGTAGTGGTTGCCACCTTCACCTCTTCTCTGCCCCCCCAGCTTTTCCTGACATGATGGAGATAAAGCGAGCGAAGACTTCATTCGGGACAGGATAAAAGCTGGAATGGAACACTCCAGGCCGGGACGAGCCCTTTCTAAAGAAAACGCAGGCAAAAAAACAAACTGTATACTGCATACTACATACTGTAGACAGATCATGTATCACAGACCCTTAAGCACAGTAATTTAGACCGGAAACTCTTCCAAATATCGTGTATTTTTAACCCCTTCCCAGCCAGAAGCCACCAGGAATAAAACAAAAAATGGGACATTTTTTACATAATTATTGTGCCCCACCCGAAAGGTGGTGGTGGTGGTGGTGGGTTATGTTAGAGACATATAATAGTTTGGAAATGAAATTCATGTATATATTACATTTTATTACCCTCTTCCCAGCCGAAATTCATAATTTTTATTTAAATGAAAAGGACCAGAATGACTAGGGCAATAGCCAGAGTCACATTCACATACTACTACAAAGGATTAAATAGGGATGAGGCAGTAAGCTACAAAACGTCCACAAAATCCTGGCTCCAATGCCTGTTCTGAACAATAAACAGTATCCTAGGCAGGGGGTGGATCTGGAATCCAAGCTATGTGAACCAACCAAAATCCCAAGTCCCATTGAACTTGATCATGAGTATGATGGAGTAAGTCACAAAACTGCCACAAAATCCATATTCTGGTACCTCTTTTGTGCAATAAAATATAGAGATCATTTCACACAACCAAAAACTGTGTTCTACCCAGTTGGGAGGTGTGGGAGCTGTGTGTGCTCCCAATTTATGGTTGTCTGGAAGCAAGGTAGGAGAAAATCCTGGATAGAAGTGTTTGTGTGGAAGCAAGGTAGAAGAAAAAGCTACCACACAATCACTTCTACCCAGGTTTTCCTACTACCTTGTTTCCACACAACCGAAAACTGGGAGCACACACAGCTCCCAAACCTGGATAGAACACAAATGTTGGTTGTGTGAATGACCTCATATTCTGAAAAAAGACTCCAGAGCACCAACTCACAAACTATACAAACTATAAATTGTGTTCCGGAAAAGCAGCCCAGAACACCAGCTTCTGAGCTAAGCAGACCAACCAAAGTTGTGCCTTCCATTCTGGGTTTCCCTCCCTGCTGCATGATTTATTATATGGAATAGGTAGTTGTCCAACAATATGTGTTATTTTGGTTGACCAGTATAGCACAGAAATTGGTGCTCCAAGCTCTTTTTCCGCAATACGATTTATTACCCAGAATGGTAAGCAAAACATCAATTATTTGGAAGTATCTCAGGCTGATATTTCATTTAGCCCAATGGAACGTGGCTTTGGATGCTTTGGATAACTCAGAAGTTGGCATTCTAGGCTGGGGCAGTCCATGACATTTTACTGCCTGAGACAAAGAGCAATGTGACGGCCCCTCTCCCATTACAGTGGAGGTAACACATAAGCACTTGCAGACTATGCTACCAAGCCAGGCAATGGCAGCAAGAGTGTTCTTAGCTAAGGTTGAGGTAGGGGGAGAAAAGGTGCACCTCAGCAGGTTGAGGAGGGGGAAATGAACAGTATGTCCCAGCAGGCAAGGAAGGGCAATTGCAGTGGACAGCAGGGTGGCACCCGTGGTGATAGGAACCCAGCAGTTGCCTCTGTGCCCCTCCCTGTACCCATGCCTGAGGCAACTGCCTCACCCTGCCTCATGGAAGAGCCGCCCCTGATTCCAGACCTTTTTTCTGAAAAAAAGTTCATTAGCCAGAACAGGTGGTAGAACCTGGATTTCGTAGGAGTTGTGTGGTTTATAATATACAGTATTGTTTCCATCTAGTTCAGTGGAGGATGTAAATTTGGTTGGTTTGGATTGCTTGGAAGTTGTAGTTCTGAGCCATTTTCCTGGGTTATTTTCATTAATTGCCTGGAACAGATACTGGAATGTGGATTTTATAAAGGTTTTGTTTCTCACTACATCAGTTCCACCTAGTCCTGCATGGTATGCAAATCTGGCCATATTTGATGCCTTTCAACCAGCTGATCAGATATCTTTTGTTAACAATTTGTTATAGTAAAAACTAATCTGCCTACTTTCACTATCCCTGCAACTGGAATAGATTTGATCCAAATCAGTTAGGCAGTTCACAAGTTAGCCCACTTGCGGCTCAAACATTCATGTTTCTGCCATCTTGAATTGGGTTGGATGATATCATCACAAACTATGCATTTGAGGTGTCCCTATGTGTCCCTACAACTGTACCAAATTTGGTCCAAATCGGTTCCCACTTGCACCTCAAATGTTCATGTGTCCGCCATCTTGAACTGAGGGGGATGACATAATTACAGACTACACCCTTGAGGTCTCCTTGTGTGTCCCTCACTACAACTGTACCAAATTTGGTTCTGATCAGTTAAACAGTCCACAAGTTAGCCCACTTGCACCTCAAACATTTACTCATCCACCATCTTGAATCGGGGTGGATGACATCATCACAAACTACACCGTTGAGATGTCCTTATGTGTCCCTCCAACTGTACCTGATTTGGTTCATATTGGTCCAGCATTGCGAAGTTGATAGTCGGGGGGGAAACACACACACTGAATGCTGGGTGATCCAAGCCTACTGGAAAGTAGACTAAAAATGGGTTATGACTGGCAAGGGCTTAATAAAACAAAGAATGTATGGATTTCATTTCCAAAATGTTGTTCTTATGTTTATTTAACCTATCCCAATGGTTTTTGCACAATAACCATTTATAAAATGTCAGCTCCAGCCTAATCTGTTCTGTGCTAAATGGGTTCTGGTTGAGAAGAGGTTAATAAAAGTATAATATTAGAAGGGTCTCAGATCTAAAATACTATTCTCAGGGTTCTCTAGCAATAATACAGAAAGCTCCATCTCTGGCTGTTTTTAAAAAGATGCATTTGTTTTCTCAAGCTTTTAATTAATTTTAATTGGTGTTATATCAAAATTATTGTAATAATTTTATCCTGTTTTATATTTGTTGGATTTTAACTTATGTACACTGCCTAGGAATGCACATGTCAGGTGGTATAGAAATATGAGAGAGAGAGAGAGAACAAAAGAACAAAAGCTACTTTACTTAATTAGTGCCCCGAAGAAGAGTATCCACTCAAATTCAAAACACGTTAAATAAATAATAAATCACATTACTAGTGCACCTTTGAGGTTCTCTGCCCTGCTCAGAGCATAGACACAATTGCAAAGGAGAAGCAGTAAAGAAGTGACAGACATTAAAAAAAAAGAAAAGAAAATAGTATCCTGACCAGCTCTTGATCACTGAAGTGCTATTGTGTTGTTCAATGCATAGGAACAGGAACATAGGAAGCTGCCATATACTGAGTCAGACCATTGGTCTATCTAGCTACAGTATTGTCTTCACAAGCAGTGGCTTCTCCAAGGTTGCAGGCAGGAATCTCTCTCAGCCCTATCTTGGAGAAGCCAGGGAGGGAACTTGGAACCTTCTCCTCTTCCCAGAGCGGCTCCATCCCCAGAGGGGAATATCTTGCAGTGCTCACACTTCTAGTCTCCCATTCATATGTCACCAGGGTGGACCCTGCTTAGCTAAGGGGGCAAGTCATGCTTGCTACCACCAGACCAGCTCTCCTCTCCTGCCAAGCAACCTCTTGCTCCCTAGGCAAGTTACTTCCACGTTGCACCATTAGGTGGCATGATAGGACACGGGGTAGGGGTGAGTTTTTAATTCACTTCCAGCAGCAGAATCCTTGGCCTGGCCCGGCCCTGGTTCGCTCAGTGTCTGCCCCTCAGATCTGGAATCCTCATCCCCTGGAGACACATCAAGGCCTTAGTCTGTGCAGCTTCCCAAAGCAGCGTAAGACTTTTGCTGTTCAAAGTGATCCTTGTGACAAGGGGCCGAGGCAGAATTATTAACATATTCCATCTGTCTTGAGTCTTTGTGGTGGCATGGGCTCTAATTCCAATGCAATAGGTACACAGTGTAATGTAGTGATGGATGGATATTTTTATATCGGTGCCTACAAAAGAAATGCACAGCATGAGTTTCAGCAGAAACTCAAAATACCAAGAGCAGAAATTCAGTCCCTGGGAAGGGAGATTAACTGCTGGAACAGCAGCCTGGGAGCCTTAATGGATTCTACAGCTCTTGCCTTTTTGAAAGGAATACTTTCAGTTCCACCAGGAATTCTGGCTTTAGTACAGGAGTGGCTGAGTGAATGTCCGTGGTCTGGGTTATGTAAGAGGGCAGACTACATCAGACTAATGGTTCCCTCAGGCTTCAAAATCAATGAAAATTGCACATTACTAGCACAAAATAATCTGATAATGTTACATCAAGGATTAAAAGAGGGCCTAAGCTCTTGTATATTCCGTGGTGTTTGAACTGATGTGCAGCTTGTCTTATCTCAGTTAAGTCTGGGCTGGGGCTGTAGCCATTCCTGGCCCAAATGGGAGCTGGGATACCAGCTGGCCGCATGAGCTCCAAGCCAGAGAGTCCCCGGTTCAAATCTCACATCAGCTGCGAACTCATTAAGTGGTTTGAGGCAAGCCACTCTTTTTCAGCTTTAGTCACTCTGCCACCCTGTTAAAAAGTAACAGTCCACAGGCCCAGATGGACACACCCCAATATTCTTAAAGGACTCAAATTCCAAAGTGGCTGAAATACTAGTTTATCATCAAAAACAGCTCCTTGCTGGGGAAATGGCCAATGGAAAGAATTTTAACTGAACCTTTAGCAAGTTTGATAACACAAAATTTACTGTACTCAGGGCATTAGCACTACTAAAAGGGAACAAGCTGAAAGCAGCCTCCATCTCCAAGCTAGCAATGGCCTTTACGGATGCTGAGGTCCCCAGAAGTAAAGTCCAAAAGACCCAGCCCTGTGACCCTAGTGCTCACATTTGTAGCACTGAACCACTTTAGATTGAAAGGGGGACTCACATGATTGAATGCTCCTCCATATGCAAATGAATGAATGAATGAATGAATGAATGAATAAATAAATCTCATCTTGCCTCTGAGGCTAGAATTAGGATGAGTGTACACATCACAGGAAATAATGCATACCATCTTTAACTCTCACAAGTTCCCCTCAGTCTCCCATATTAAATGATCTGTCCTTTATACTATATTCCCTTTAAATGAATATAGTTCTCCACTGGTGCTTCTTGCCAACCAGATTATGTAATATGTATATATCAGGCTTGAAAAAGTTGGGAAAGATGTGAGTGCAACTTTGTAATCTGCTTGGGGGCAGGGATCTATCTTTGGGGTCATCATAAATAATTGGGCATCATAAATAATTGAATAATTGTCCAGCATCATAAGCACTGAAACTTGCTATATACAGTAAATAAAAAATAATTCTATTCTGTAACATATCCAGAGGGCACACCCCACACCGACTCCTTATAGTGGCTCTGGGGAAACACAGTTCCTGCACGTGGTGGTGGAAACATCATTGGAGAGTGAGGGATTCTCTGCCACATATACAACAAAGATAGCAGAAGTAGCCTCAGAAAGGTGGGGGCGCTACAATGCCATCATTCCCCACTTGACAATCACTGCTCCATAGAAATGGGTTAATGGCTCAGTTCAGCCTTGGCCCTTCTGCCAACGATGAAAAGGGCATCAGGAAAGGGCAGGAAATGTGAGAAAGGAGTGGGAGTCCATGAGACTTGCAAGAAGACTTAACAAAGAGCCTCACATCCAATACAATCCAGTCCCAGGCAAAGGCCTGGTGTGTATGTGGGGGGTGGGGGGTGGGGGGGTGGGTTGAGGGAGGGACTTCAGATTACTTTTCAGCCTGGACAGAAAAGCTTGAAATATAACTGCAAGTTTGGGGGAAGCATTCCTTCCTAACCATCCAGGGCACTTTCCAGGCTAGCTGCTCAACAGCAGCAAAATGCATCCATTCAGGCACGGTGCATTGGAAATGTAAACAGCAGAGGGAGCAGTCTCACAGAAACGAACAACCTGAAAAAAACAGCAACTTCATTACTCCGGTTATACAACGTCCTAGCTTGATAGCGCAGCGATTAAATTCGAGACAAAGCATTGGCAATGTGAACGGTAGGGACTGCGGTGTCAAAATGCAGGAAGTGTGGAAGCACACTTCTGAGATCCAGCAAGACCCCATTGCAGGGTCTAATCTGGAAAGCGCCCAGATCAGTTGCAGATGTTGCAAAGCACATGAGAGCTAGCAAAGTTTCAGGTTGTGAGTAGTCTATGACTAAAATGATGATAGAAATGCCAGTGTAATTGTCAGGGTTTAATCTCAACTATGAATGCTTCACAGCACTGAGGCCTCTTCCCTTCTCCTCTGACCACTGAATTAACTGCTGCCTTTGTAGGGGTCTCGTGTGGGAAGGGTTTTTTGGATAGGTGAGTTCACAAACTCGACAGCATGTACCCTTCCCTTTTCTCACCAGCTCGTCTCAGCTCACGTTGATAGTACCTTTGCTGGAGCTGCATCAGTAAGACAAGCAGTAGAAAAGCTGCCAAATGCCT
This sequence comes from Hemicordylus capensis, assembly GCF_027244095.1. Lineage (NCBI taxonomy): Eukaryota > Metazoa > Chordata > Lepidosauria > Squamata > Cordylidae > Hemicordylus > Hemicordylus capensis. The sequence goes on from NC_069658.1 coordinate 164,151,087, forward strand.
CATATGGAGAAATCCTGCTCTCTTCTCCGAGATATTTCCTCCTGCCTCTTGAAAACCTCCCTTAGATACCTTTCTTTAGGTCCACTCATCGGCAATATAGGCGTCATAACACTAGCCTACTTTAACAGTGCTGCTGTTAGGATACTATATGTGAAACATTTTGAAATGCACTGTATATGCATGCTGATTATTATACATGATTCTCTTGCTTAGCATTTAATGCACTGCCATGTAGGGATGTGGACTAACAGTTCGTGAACTACCTGGGGGGTGCCTTTAAATGAGCAGGTAAGGAGCTCCTTACCTGCTCTTTTAAAGGCATTCCCTGCCAGTCGAGCTGGTTCGAACGCCGGTGTTCAAGCCAGTTCGGCACTTCCTTTTGGAAGCGCCGAACTGGCTTGTGCACATCCCAACTGTCATGGTGAGTGAGATGAGTCTTGGCTAACCCTTATGTCCTGCTGTCCCAGTTGGCTCTGTTCAGTCTCATTAAGCACTCACTGAATCACTTTCATGACACAGAAGCAACGTTATTATTAACACATTACAAAAAACCAGACACGTGTGACACTCCAAATATAGATTTTTTAATACCATCCAGTCCCACACTTGGCAACCAATGAGAGTTTCTCATAATGGAAGGAGCTAAGAAATGGGGAAGGATAGCTGGGGCTAACAATGCTACCAAGGGGATGCTGCCCTGAATGAACTGGTGGCCTGTGCTCATATTTGTCATCACCTGAGAGTAGGGCGCAGCGGCTCCTTCCAACAATGCCACGCCCTGCTTCTTTCTTCCCTACGGCATCAGGACGCACCATGGACACCATTCCTCGCCCCTCCCCTGCCAATATGGTGAGAAACACGAGGACCTAAATTACCCCTTGGGTCCTGGGATGGGGGACACATGTTGAGTTTTACTTAAAAATCCAGAGCCACAGCAAATGCTTTTGGTGCCGTTTCATAGGTTGAGCTCCTGGAAGGTCTGTGCCTCCTTTGCTGCCATGGTCCATTTGATGGGCTCCTGCTCCCCACAGTAGAGGTATAGATTTTCACTGCCAGTCAGTGAACACTGCTGATCCTTGTCAGGCCCGCCTTCCTGCTCAGCACCACCCAAGGAGTGATGTCTGTCTTCCTGCACGGTGAACGGGGGGTGCGAGTGGCGTGGACTGCTGGCGGGGGAGGGTGCCGGTGTTTCGTCAATGAAGGTGGTAATCTCGTCGCGGAAGAAGCAGGCGGTTGAGCCAGGGCCCCGAACAGCCAACCCAGCTTCCAGGAACTGCCGGAGTGTGGTGAGCTCATCTTCAGGAGGCCGTCGACGGTGATGATAGTTGCGGAGTTCTGGAGGCAGAAAACCTGGCGCTCCTCTGAGTTTGTGAGGAGTGGCTACCCGGATGTCATCAGAAGAGGACCACTTGTGAAGGAAGGAAGGAGCGGAGCGATGGGAGAAGATGTTGGTTTCATCATGGGACATCCTCCGAGAGAGAGGGACCTGGGAAAAAGGGAAAGAAGCTGGTGAGAGACAGGGCAAGAGTAGAAAGTGGGGAAAGGGATTATTTGTTGCATATAAGGTCCATAGGTCCAATAACAAAAGGAATGTCAGGATAAATGAAAGAGAGAAAACTAACAAACATTGTGCAGGCTCCTCCCATGTCTTTACATAACAAGTCTCAGATGACTCATAGCAAGATGTTCTGTGTTGGAGGCTACACAGTGTGTTGGATACACACTGTAAGGCAATGGAAAGAGGAAAAACCTAAGGAAGTGTAAAATGTTTAATGCAACTGAACGGTAAATAATTTCAATTAATGTAATTGAACATAAGCGTCCAGAACGCAAGTGCTTGTCAAGCATGTCAGTGCCTTCACACTCATTGGCCATCCTGTTGGATGCCATGAACAGATGCACTACTTATTGTGCAATTGAGTTGATAGGATATCACATTTCCCCAGTACTGAAGGGGCAATCCCAGGAGATGGGAAAACGCAATCCTCCCAGCAGATGGCAGAACCATTCTGATACATCTGCCTTGAGTTTGCAGCAGTGCAAATTTCCAGGCAGTTTTTGGATATGCCTATGATAAAACCTTGACAAGTAACACATGTCCCCTCAGTACCATTTTCTAAACAGTATTTTAAGTGCCCCTTCTTTAACATAGAAACTTAGAAAGCTGCCATATACTGAGTCAGACCATTAGTCTATCTAGCTCAGTTTTGTCTTCACGGACTGGCAGTGGCTTCTCCAAGGTTGCAGGCAGGAATCTCTCTCAGCCCCATCTTGGAGAAGCCAGGGAGGGAACTTGGAACCTAGATGCTCTTCCCAGAGTGGCTTCATCCCCCGAGGGGAATATCTTACAGTGGACTACATGTGCCTTCCTGTGCTATACAACTCCAGCAAGAGAAAAATTAACAGTTCCACTGAACACATTCCAGTAGGGGTGCCCTTCTCCCCAGACTTCGGGCAGAAATCTGGTCCCCCACACCCCTGGGAGACAAATCCCCCCCGCAAGGGCCCTGGGGGTGGCCGTACTGCACTGCTGGCCTGTGCTGTGCCAGGCGGCCAAGCCAGGCCACCCAATGTTTTCTTGCCGTGTGGCCACTGACCAAGCGCTGAGTGCGGCCAGCCCGCAGCCGCCTGCTGCCTCACCACGGTAGCTGTGGTGAACCCAGACAGGGGAAAGGGGTGAGAGCAGGAGGTGGAGCAGCCTGAGTCGTTACCCCGCCCAGCCACAGCAGGCAGTGTGCCGGTGCAGTGCTGGCAAACGAGAACGTGATGTCACGTGACACACACGTGTGTGTGCGCGTCACATCGCATCACACAAGCCAGCCAGGCAGTGTGCAAGGGAGCGGAGGAGTGGAGCATGATGCATCTCGAGGAGCATGGCTGGGCATCAGTCAAGAAGTCTACAATTGTCAAAGGCCAAACCCAGCACACTACCCATCAGAACAGAGGGGTGGAGGTAGGAGGAGGAAATGCAAACTGACTAGAAGAGGCTTCCTTAACCTTGGGCCCCCAGATGTTATTGGATTACAACTCCCAGAATCCGTAGCCACAAAGGCCATATCTGGGGATTCTGGAGTTGTAGTCCAACAACATCTGGGGGCCCAAGGTTAAGGAAGCCTGGACTAGAACAAAAAACTTTCTGTTCACTTGGCCTCTACTCTACAGGTCTCTTTTTGCTTGAACAGGAGCAAGGGTGTCTTGCCACAGCAGAGCTGGCTTTTGCAGCTCTTCCCAGATATTCACCCTGACCCTATATTGGCTCAACAGTGCTCACCAGCAGCAATAGTAATCTACAATGCGCATGTGCGCACACAAACACACACACACACTCACAAATAAGCTTTTCTACTGTTTCAGACTATTAACAAGACGTTCTCCATATGGAAGGGAGGACAGCAAATAGCTTACTTGCAGGTAATGCACCCTGTCATGGGGCAACAGCATGTGGTGCACTGGAAGCAGCTTGGCATCTCTGGGATCCCGTTTGATAAGTGCAGCACCATTTGCATCAAATCGCACCTTGCAAATTCTCCCATCGCCGTAATCATCGCCGGTGCCATCTGTAGGGTGACAGGGAGCTCAGAATCTCTTTCTCTTTCTCCACAGTCCCTCGCCTCATAGGGACATGGCAGGCAAATTTGCATAAACAGGTTGGTGTAGTCGTTTCTTGTGTTTTTGGGTGCTCATGGTATTTGAGATGAACTGATTTGTGATGAAGTCACCACAGCTTGGCACAGATTGCTACAAGCCTGTGCTGAGGTGACCCTGCACATTTTGCTTTCCGCAAAGCACACTTGCTTAAGGTGAAAGGTTTGCAATTACCACTTCACTACACACCCAAGCAACATTACAGTCTGACCATGCCAAAGTGGTTGTGTGAATCACATCTCTCCTCTCAAGGATATGCCGGACAAATATAAGGCAGAGATTCTATAGTCATGGGGTATGTTGCCTAGGAGCATGAGGGTGGGCAACTTGGATTATTTCCAGTTCCATTTCTATGTTCATGTACAAGGGAATGAGGACAGATGTAACATTCTTTGAGGAATGGGGGTGGAGGAGTTAGAACGTACCTTCATTGCATTCAATAAAAATACGATTTTTTCCTCTATTAGCATGAACTCTGAAAAATCTATTTTGCTACTTTACAGCACAGCCAGTTTGAATTTAGGAAAATCTGGCTCTGGAGAATATCTACAGGTCAGTGCTGTGATATCTGTGATGTACACACACAATCCTCAGTGCAGTTTTGCAAGTGTTTTTTTAAATTTTGTGATGGGGTGTGTGTGTGAAAGTGACAGATGGATGTATAAACAAATAAATGTATGTGCTGCTCTAGAAAGCAAAAACATTATGCACAAGGGTAGGGGAAAAAACTAATTGAGCATTCAACTTGCTGGAGTGAACGCCAGAAACTCCACCTCCAGAAACTGGAAGCTCACATCTGTGACTGCTGTTAGAATCTTGCATCCATAGTATACGTAAGAACTGCAGGAACTGAAGTGGCAAGGTAGACTACTACAGCGCAAATGCGAATCTGACAGATTACAGCACAGAGCACAACTGAAGACCTATGCTCTGGCAATACCTGCGGCAAAGAAGCAATTCTTTGCTGTGCATATTGTGTCCGCAGGTTGAGGGTGGTGAGAGGACTTATATAGACCCCTTCCGCCCTAGCAATGGAACCATCAGTTAGCCACTCTGAAGCCTTGTATGAGCTTTTTGTGGACAATATCTCTCGTATTCAAGCCAACCTGGATACCACTGACCCAGATACCACAACCCGGATACCACTGGTACAATGTCTTTTGTGGGGGCATCCAGTAACTCCTCTTGTGTGGTTATATTGGATCAGTTTCAGTTTGTGACACCTGAAGACATGAACAAGCCGATTGGAGCGGTGCGTCCTACCACTTGTTCTCTTGACCCTTGCCCAGCATGGTTTATTCTATCTAGCAAGGAGATTATTGGAGAGGGTCTGGTTGAGATCATAAATGCTTGTCTGAGGGAAGGTAGGACGCTTCCTTGTTTTAAGGAGACAATTATTAGACCTCTTTTAAAAGAAGCCCCTTGGAGTTAGGCAATTATAGAAGCATCTCCAACCTCCCATGGTTGGTCAAGGTGATTGAGAGGATGGTGGCCTCTCAGCTCCAGGCAGTCTTGGATGAAACAAATTATCTAGACCCATTTCAAACTGGCTTCCAGGCAGGTTATGGGGTGGAGACTGCCTTGGATGGCCAGATGGATGATCTCCAATTAGGAACTGACAGAGGGAGTATAACTCCGTTGATCCTTTTGGATCTCTCAGTGGCTTTGAATACCATCAACCATGGTATCCTTCTGTACTATCTGAGGGGGATGGGTGTAGGAGGCACTATTTTACAATTGTTCTTCTCATACCTCTCAGGCATATTTCAGAGGGTGCTGCTTGGAGACTGCTGTACCACAAAGCGAGAGCTTTTGTTCCTCAGGGCTCCATTTTCTCTCCAATGCTTTTTAACATCTACATGAAACTGCTGGGAGAGATCATCAGGGGATTTGGAGCTGGGTGTTACCAGTACGCTGATGACACCCAGATCTACTTCTCCATGTCAACTTCTTCAGGAGCTGGCGTATCCTCCCTAAACACCTGCCTGGAAGCAGTAATGGGCTGGATGAGGGAGAATAAACTGAAGCTGAATCCAGATAAGACGGAGGTCCTTATTTTGTGGGGTCAGAACATCAGGGGATTTGGTGCAGGGTGCTATCAGTACCCTGATGACACAAGTCTATTTGGAAATAACTTCCCTAAATGCCTGCCTTTCAGCCACTCACAGACTAAGTCCAAATGAAGACTCACTCGCACGGCCCAGAAGTGGAGGCTAAGACAGAATGAGCAGAAGAGTACAGCTGGTTACACAGACCGGTTCAAGAAGCCCAGGTAGGGCTAGTCTCTAACTATAGGAAAGAGCTCTAGAGGCCTTCAAGGGTTGAGAAGCACACACACACACAGAGCGCATGGTACTGAGGTGGGGCTGGACAAAGAACAGCTGGGCTAGTGCTCAGTAAGAGCTGTTCTCTCCAGCACCAGTTCTGAGCCAAGCAGGTGCTTATAAAGGCCTGGAGAGCCACGCCCTTTCCTGTGGCAAGCCAAGCCTTACTCTGGAATAGCTTCCTTGTCTGGCAAGCATCTGGCTGCGTGGTGTGCACTTCTTTGTATGGCCTGGAGGGCCTCCCTGAGTTTACCTTGCCTCTGTAATTGGGGACTCGGTGGGGATCTGCTGGGCTGAGAGCCCTGGGTCCAAGTCTGAGATGCCTCTGGCTTGGTCACTTCTTGTGACAGCACGCAGAGGGCCTCATCTTCAGGGTCTGTCTCTGGGGTCTGTGCAGGGACGGATTCTGCTGGCTCCAAGGACTCTGGTGGAGGGGTCAGTGAGGCACCTTCCATTTCCTCTGAGGGACCTTCAGGGGTCTTGGTCACAGGGGTCCTGGAGTTGTGCTCTGCTGTTTCCTCAGGCTGTGACTCTTCATCTGATGATAATTTGGTGTCCCCTGACTGGCCTTCCTCAGGTTTGCAGCTGGTGCTGGGGCAAACTCTGAGAGCACAGTCAATGTGGACAAGATATTTAGTTTCTAGGAACACAGCCCAAGCTTTCTTCATGAGGAACTATTGGTAGGAGATGGACTGCACCTCATGAATACTAGAACCGACCTGATCAAGAGAGCTTTAAACTAAATCTAGTCGGGGTTGCAGACAAAAGCCTGAAGGTAGGTACAAAGGTGAGTACTGAAGTCAGAGACTGGGCTGTTAGGAGAAAACATGGGGAAGCTGTGGGATTGTCTGGCAAACCCCCTCAATAAAATAGCTGCAGTGATATTGGCTCATAATATTCATGACTTGCAATGTTTGTACAATAATGCATTGTGTAAGCAGAAAAACAACCCAAGATGACACTGAACTCCTAGTAGTGGAAGGCAAGTACGAATTGATAAATATAACTGAGACTTGATGGGGTGACTGTCAGGACTGGAATGTAGGAACTGAAGGATATAACTTATTAAAAATAATAAATATATATAACAGAAAGTGTACACCTGCCCATGAAATCCAAGAGAATGAACACGGTAGAGCATCTGGGTAAAAATAAATGGAGACAAAAACAAAAGCAACATTGCATTTGGGGTCTATGACACATCACCCTACCAAGGAGAAGATATGGTCGATGCTCTTCTGAAACAAATTACAGATATTTAAAGGAAGTAAGAATTCGTAGTAAAGGGAGATATCAACTACTCTGTGATGTGTTCTGGCTACTGCAGTTTTGGATGCCACCATTAAGGAGGATGTAGACAAACTGGAACAGGTTCAGATGAGAGCAGTAAAGATGACCAGGAGTCTGGAAAACAAGGAAGCTCTTCTCACGATCAGTGAGAAGAGCTTTGGGGCTAACTGCTGGGAGAGTGGGCTCAGCCCGCTCTCCCCGCAGACGAGCAGCCGCTCGTAGCTGGGCAGCCAGATCGACCACCCACACGACTTTCGGCTCCATCACGGAGCCAGCAGGGGCAGTGGGGATTGGGGGCAGCGTGGCCCCCAGAAGTTCCAGGATGCCCTGCGCAAGCACACGGGGCATTCTGGAGAGACCCCAAGCCCGGGAGGCTGCTTGCAGCCTTCCAGTCAGGGATCTACTCATGTGTTGCCGCACGCCACGGCAACACACAAGCCAAAAGATGAGCAAAAAGACTCGCTCCGTTTTAGGGGAGGTGGAGTTAAGCAGGCTAGCCACCTTGCGAGCACCGGGCTTGCCTGTGAACCCGGTGGTAGTCATGTGCACAGACCGGTTTGGAGGCCATTCTAAAGGCCTCCAGACCGGTCCGGGCACGCGTGGTTTTGGTTCGGGTGGGGGATTCCAAACAAGTTCGGGGGGGGCTTTACTTACCCCCTCAAGAATGCCGCCGTATTTCTTGAAGTAAGCGGGCGGCATACCTCCCTGCCGCCCGCTTCATTCCCCCTCCTCCGCAGCTGCTACTGCTGCTACCTTTGAATCAATACGCAATCGGGCGGCAGGGTATCTCCCAGCCCCTGCTGCCCGGCTCTTCAATGCCCCCCGACTTGGCTTAAATGGCCCTGCCGCCCCAGGACCCCTGCCGCCCCTTCCCTTCCCTTCCCATGCTCCCATGCTCAAGGAGTTGGCAGGAGAACTCCCCCGCCGACCCCGTCCCCTTCCCCGGGCGGCTGCGCTCTAAAGTTAGAGCGGGCGGCGGGAGAGCTCTCAGCCGCCCACTCGCTTCCCCGGCTGCGGCGCTGCAAATGGCTTCTAGGAAGCCTTTTGCGCAGGCGTGCTAAAGGCTTCCTAGAAGCCATTTGCAGCGCCGCAGCCGGGGAAGCGAGTGGGCGGCTGAGAGCTCTCCCGCCGCCCGCTCTAACTTTAGAGCGCAGCCGCCCGGGGAAGGGGACGGGGTCGGCGGGGGAGTTCTCCTGCCGACCCCTTGAGCATGGGAGCATGGGAAGGGAAGGGAAGGGGCGGCAGGGGTCCTGGGGCGGCAGGGCCATTTAAGCCAAGTCGGGGGGCATTGAAGAGCCGGGCGGCAGGGGCTGGGAGATACCCTGCCGCCCGATTGCGTATTGATTCAAAGGTAGCAGCAGTAGCAGCCGCGGAGGAGGGGGAATGAAGCGGGCGGCAGGGAGGTATGCCGCCCGCTTACTTCAAGAAATACGGCGGCATTCTTGAGGGGTAAGTAAAGCCCCCCCCGAACTTGTTTGGAATCCCCCACCCCAGTGCTGGACCGCAACTCCGCGGTTCTGTGCACACCCCTACCCGGTGGTTCCCACGACCCCTGGAAAGCGGGCTCAGCTCCCTTAGCCCGCTTTCCAGTGATCGTGAGAATAGTCTCAAGGCCTATGAGGAAAGGTTGAAGTGACTGGATATGTTTAATGTGGAGAACAGAAAACTGAGGAGGGACATGATAGCACTCTTCACATAGAGGAAGGCAAGGACTTATTATTTGCTGCCCCAGAGGACTAGATCTATTGAGGACTAAGATACAAGATGGTAGATTTCAGGTGAACATAAGGAGAAACCTTTTAACATAGAGAGCTGTTCAACCATAGAGCCAAGAACTTAGGGAGATAGTGGACTGCCCCTCACTGGAGGCCTTCAAGCAGAGGCTGATCAGCCCTCTGCTGGGGTTGATCTAGGTTTGGATTTCCTGCATTGAGCAGGGGGTTAGTCTAGAACATGGCCTTCAAGTTATTGTCCAATTCTATGAGTCTATGAAATCTTGAAATTATCTATAAGGCAAATATATAAATATATCAAACAAATAAAAGAAATACAATCATAGTACCATGGAATAGCAGATGCTCTCACCCTTCTATACCTCCTCCAACATACTGCCACTCTCCTATGATCTGTAGCCATATGTCAAAAAGAATGGTCAGAAGGATGATTTCACTTTTAAATTTCCTTGTTTAAATTTCCTTGTAGGATTTCCTTGTTTTTCTCATTAAAATTAGTTAAATAACTTTAACTACTATCAGGCATGGTATGTTCAAGAATATGTATTATTTTCTTGGTGCAGGAATAATAATAAGAAGATTCCAACTGAAAATCATAGGATAAATTGAAAAAAGCTTTAAAATAGGTGACTATAATATTACAGCAATTATGAACAGAGCAGTGACAGTCAACAAACAGAGATTTTTAAAAAAATCTATCAAAATATTAGAACTTGATCAATTACCAATAGATTCTGGAACTGGAAAAGATGCAGAAGAGGGCAACCAAGATGATAGAGGCCTGGCGCACCTTCCTTATGAGGCCAGGCCACAGCATCTGGAGCTCTTTACTTTGGAAAAGAGGTGACGAAGGGGAGACATGATCGAGGCATATAAAATTATGCATGGTGGAGAGAGTGGACAGAGAGAAATTTCTCTCTCACACACAACACTAGAACCAGGGGTCATCCCATGAAACGGAAGGTCGGGAAATTTAGGACCGACAAAAGTAAGTATTTTTTCACACGGTGCATAATTAATCTGTGGAATTCTTTGCCATGGGATGTGGTGATGGCCACCAGCTTGGATGGCTTTAAAGGGGCTTTGACAAATTCATGGAGGACAGGTCTATCAATGGCCACTAGTCTCGTGACTATTGGCCACCTCCAGCCTCAGAGGCATGATGCCTCTCAATACCATTTGCAAGAGAGTAACAGCAGGAGAGAGGGCATGCCCTCACCTCTTGCCTGTGGCCTCCCTGGAGGCATCTGGTGGGCCACTGTGTGAAACAGGATGCCGGAATGGATGGGCCTTGGGCCTGATCCAGCAGGGCCGTTCTTATGTTCTTAACAAATAAAAGGAAGCATTTCTTCATGCAGACTGTACAGCAATTCATTTTTTGAAGGCATGGTTTCAGAATATTGGGTCGCCAAAGTAGGAAGACTCCAGAATATAACTGCTGGTTCAGATGATCACCTGGCTCATCACAAAATAAGGGCAGGTGCCAGGAACACACCTACCCCTGATGTCATTCCAGGATGTCTCAACTTCAGTGACATCAAGAACGGTACGCTGATCATCCTGAACCCGGTGATCATCCTGAACTCACAAATTTGCATTCTGAACTCTTTTTGTCCTCCTCGCATGTAGAAGCCGGTGATAATCTGTCCCACTGACACAAAGCTGAGGTTTAAGTTCATGGCTTCATACCATCACTATTAATAAACAGCAATTTAACTACCTTTTTGGAAGATAACCTAATCCCTTTCCATTAGCTGTGAACTAAGGACCAACTAAATGTGATGTCAAGAGATCTGTGATAAGATCTTCTGTACTTTTTACAAAATGCAGTCTGCAGTGACAGGGAATGATGGCTTTGCAGGAGGCAATTAAAATTGGGAGCACAGTCCAGGGAAAGGGTTATAAAGCCTTATTCCAGGGCAAAAGTCCCAGTCTAATCCCCCTTCGCTTAATCTACCTTTTCAAATAATGGTTGGGGATCTTCTGAGGTCACATCTAGTGTGGCTTTAATTCCAGCCACTGAGCCCATGTGCTATAAAGTGTGACCTACTGGTTTCTTTCCGAGGGCAGTGACCTTCCCACCCTCACTGCAGTACTGTGACCTTTCCTTCCTACAGGCATGACAGAGAGAACCCCGAGTTGGAAAGGCTCACCGTCATCCCCATCTTCCTCTGACAGTATTGCCACACATTGTTCCCACACAGTACGGACATCCGCCCGGTAACGTTCACAGGACCAGATGAAAGATGGGAGTAGCAGCGTCTGCACCATGGAGCACCAGAGGACAGCTAGCACCATCCAGTTGGGGGCAGTGTCATAGCGTAGGCTGAAAAAGCTCACCACCTAAACACAGAGAGACAACGTGGATGGAGACAGTGTGAATAACATTGCACAATCAGGATTCCTATTTACAACTAAGGTTGGAGACAGATGGCAGTTTTTAAAGACAGTTAAATATGGCCTGAAAAAGGGATCCGCTGCTCATGGTGTTTTCACTCACCTCCCTGACAGAAATAATTTGCAGGGTTTTATAAGCATTCAATTGATACTTGCCTGTTTGATCAGAGGCAAACAAAAATAATATATGTACAGTATGGGAAGTCACACCTCCCTCTTTTGGCTTTTCTAGCAATATTCCCAGCCCATGTACTACCAGTGATAGGAAAATACTTTTGTGTGTGTGTGTGGGGGGGTGTTTTTTGCCCTCTATAGATGAATGTGATTTCCCCTCCCGACTCTGTTCCCGATGATGAACATATCTAGATGGAAGGGTGATTTATTTCCCTCTGCCAGAGAAGCAAATATGTCTCTCCATAGGTTATTTGATATCTGTGATTGGTTTGTAGAATTCAAAAACAGAAAGTCAGTAGAGTCTAAAAATAAAATAGTTCACAAAGTTTGAGTTCTTCCTCTAACCTTATCTCTTCCAAGAGTGCTCTTAATGATGGGATGCTGACAGCACAGAGGGGGATCTGTAAAGGCTCTGCAACTCTGCTGACCCTTCCTGTTCTCCAGTGCTTCGCTGGGTCCTCACAGGTGCATCCCAAGGAATTTCAGCACCTGAAGTGAGGCACCAAATGCTGCCTTGCCCCATGCCCCTGGTGGGACCAGCACCATTTCAAAACTGACCCTTGCAAGCTTTGAAAGTGATGTGGGGGTTGGGAAGATTGCCAGCAGCCACCTCTTCTTGTCTCATGCTTCTTGCAGACTTTGCAAGGAGTGTGAGCAGAAGTGTTCCTTGCAAAGTCTGGAAGAGTCAGATCAGCCTCAATGAGCTGTCCTGATGGCAGTGGCAGGAGGCATCTTGACACTCTGCTGGTTCCCCAATAATGTGCTGCCTGAGCCAACTGCCTCACCTTGCCTCATGTAAAGACCATCCCTGGCATCTATTGCCTGACAAGGCACCATAGTGTGGCACCGTATTTAAGGACTGTGTCTCATGTCTTACATTGTTGGAGGTTTTTGCAGACATAGTGGAGGAGCTTTGTTCAAAAACTATTTCAGCTGCATAGTGCAGGTGGAATTTATATTCATAAAGAAGTTTGCAAATCACTGAAAGACACTCTCTTGCACATCTTGGACATAGTTTACGGTGCACTTTCCAAAATGTCCCCCAAACAGGATTGCAGAGGTTTCTCAGGCGGCAATAGAACCTAGATGCCGCCCTGCTGGACAAAATGCCCAAACCCATTCCCCAGCCCCAAATGCCCTCCAATAACCTCTAACATGGATTTTTCAAATCCATCTAAGATTTCCAACACTGTTGATGCATGCCAAAAATGTTCAGAACTGTCATGCCATCACCTAATCAATGCACTGTAGAGCAAAATGTCCCACTTCTTTAACCCCTCTTCCAAACCACCATAAAGTAACTCAAGTGTCAGTTTCATATGTGGATTAGGCTCATCTGATATGCTCCCTACCATGATTCACAGGATTTGACATACTGGCTGACATGATGCTCCATTCTCAGGGACATGGAATGACTTGTGGAGCTGCTGCTGCTGCAGAGACAGAAGCAGCGGAGGAGCGAAGCGATTGGGCAGTATTACTAGAAGTGTTCCCGTATTTCTTCCCATTGTCTCAAAGTGCAGTAACGTTTCTAGTGCTACTGTCCAATCTCTCCAGCCTTGCCACTGCTCCCATCTCTGTAGCAGCAGCTCTGCATGCCTTACCATCAATGTAGGGCTTGCGTATCATGTCAGCCAATGACCTGAGAAGATTTCACACCATTTCACATGACTTGATGTAACATGGAGGACAAATGATGGAAGAGCTTTCACTCAGCAGACCAGCAGAATAAATAGCTTTGCAGCCTCTCAGTGGAGAACCTAGTTCTGCAGCCAACAACAGGAAAGCAAGAGTTCAGCACCTACTGACACACAGAAATGGTTTCAAATGAAGATGGCAGTTTCACCAGCATAACACCCTGATTGCTTCAGGAATCAGATGCACAGCTTCTGTTACACAGAAAGGCTGCAGTGAAGAATGGCTACAGGAACTTTATTATCAAAGCAGTGGATTCTGATGTTGCTGTTCTAACATTGTTTGGGTTTTTGCACATTCCAAATGTAGAAGAATTATGGATTGTGCATTGGAAAGAAAACAAATACAGCAAGGGAACAGATGTCTTTTTGAGCTGCCGATTCTGCTTTCCAGCAACAGTCCAGCATTCCAATGTACTGCCCCCCGCTGCCCTTTCTATTGTGTATAACCATAAGTTATCCTTTGAGAGATAGTAGTGGAAAAGTAGTCACTTTTTAAAAATTGCATTTTATTATGAATGTGTGCCAGTGAAACAGTCTGCTTCATGCAATTGTGGGCTTTTTTTTTCTTTCTTTTTTTTAAGCACTTGCTGGTAGCAGAAGGTTAAGCATTTGGGGCAAGCTCCATAGTCCTAACTAGCACAGGAATCACTCCTAGATCTGCATTAATGAGAGCATCGTAACTTGTGAGCTAGTTCACACGACAGTGCTGCTCATAGCGAACACTTTTTTCTGTGCTGTGACAGTTGGTCCTGTTGGTAGCAAATAGGTCATTTGACTAATTCATCATGAGCTGAAGCTGAAATTGCGCATGTCAGCAGAAATAATCTCAATACGGGTTGAGCGCTGTCGTGAAAAATTTCAGCTTCGCTTGTGGCAAATGAGTCAGACAAACGTGCTACAGCAGTTTTTACGAATGCTCATCGCAATGGCTGAACAAGATAGGACCAGTAGAAGGCTGGGGCCCTTGCCATCTAGAGAAGCCCAGTGACCAGCCCCACCATTGCCATGGGTAATGGGACCTTTCCACCCAATTTTTCTTTTCATGAAATGTGCAGTTATCATCAGATGCCTTTCCTAAAGGCAGTGCTTCTGTTGTAAGAATTCTGGGTTTTCCAGGACTTGGCAATAACTGCACTGAGAATACACAGTTTTCAGCTATCATGTCCACTGCAGTCACAAGTGCTGTGTGGAATGTGATTGCACAAGTGCAGGGGTGGCCAACCTGAGGCTCTCCAGCTGTTGTTGGACTACAACACTGCAGTGAGGATGATGGGAATTGTAGTCCAACCAGAGAGCCTCAGGTTGACTGCCCCTGCACTAGTGTTACAAGCATCCGATAGTGCCTATGACATAAGCAGATCACAGGGTCAAAGCTCCACTCCACAGACCCACAGAACATTGTAACCTTTTTATTGTTAATTTTTAAAAAAATCTATATTTGATCTCTCCACATTCTGCTTCTATGTCAGACCAGTGCAAAAGCAAATGCCAAGCACCAGCAAGGCAGCCTTCTCCTCTTAGTTCCCCCATCTGTTAATGTTTTGTTCTGAAGTTTGAAAAAATCACCTTTGGAGGGCTTTGTGATTTCCCTCATCATTATTAGAGGGCACATCCACCCAACCTCTGTAAAAATGAAGATGAACATCACTTCAGCAAAGAGAGCTATGGTTGAAACTGACAAGGCTTTCGTGGAGTTTGGCAGAAACTGACAAATGCAGTAATTTCTCTCATCATCCTCATCAAATAGGCATACTCCATTTTTTCCCTTGCCCCCAAAACACTGGGTGGAGAGGAATTCTGTGCTACAGAGATTCCCAGGAAGGACTTAAGGGAGCATTGTGTGAAAAGGAAAATGCAGTTCAAATGTAAGCTGAAACAATGTGAGGAAGAGTACTCCATGCTTCCTTCTTAAGCACACCAGCATTTCTGGGAAAGTGGCAATGAGGAACAGTTGGGGGCAATCTTTGGGAGCCTGATTTACTACCAAAAACTTGGTATTTTTTACAAAATTAAAAACAATTCTGCTAACGTTGGAAGTGTTATTGCAGTATGTGCCTGTCTGCATAACAGAACACACACAAACACAAGCAAAACCAGTGATATGGTTTCCTGGAAAATTTTCTGGATTCCCCCCCCTGTAGAGTTTTCCTCACTTGCATAATATTTGCATATGAATTCTACCCCCCTCAGATTTTCCTGACATCCTAAATAGATTGTGATTTAATTTGGCATGTTATTTGCTGTGACGCAGGGCAGAAAAAAATTGGCAGTAGAAAATTTTCCACCCCATATCACTGGTTCAATTACACTCTAATGTGACCAAATTGAAGAGCAGTGGTATTTCTCCAGTGGCCAGGGCGGGCCTCCCATTTATTCTACACCTCTCATGTCTCTTCTCACAGTGCCAAACTAGAGTCAAGCTCAACAGGAATATGGAGGAGTGGGTACATACAGATAAATGAGTCTTGATCTTCACTGGCTCCCACTGAGTCCTATGTGACTAACTAAATGGGCTGCAATCTGGGACACAGTTGAGAGTAGGCCAGCCCTAGTTTTTCACCCCAGGTACTGGGGTCACTGAGGCAAGTTTAGCACCCATTCCCACTAGTGTCCCAGAGTGCACTACTTTACCTGCTTCCAAATAATGGTTCTCATTTACTCCTATGGGAAAAAGTAAAACAGTGCACTTGGGTGCACAGCTGCAATGAAGGCACCCATTTCTGACACTGGATGGCCTCCATTCCACTGACACCAATCCCGTAGAAGGGTTGCAATAGTTTCTCATTGCATCTCTTGCAATATGCAGGACTTCCCTCCATAGACACCATGTATTTTGCCCATGTATAATAACAGACTTATTTTGACATGTAATTATGGCTACTCAGCACACTCTGCATGCCAGTAACTAATGCAAATGTCTCACAAGTTGGGCCTGGGGACAGTGTGTGTGCGCGCGCGCGTGCATGGGCATACACAGTTACTGAAGCATGTAACTGAATTGGCAAGGACTGACAAAAGAAGTGGCCATCAAAGCTTGAAGGAGCTGAAGGGGGAAAAAAGGACTTAAAGTAGGCATGATATAATCCACAAGGCCTTAGGCTGTCAAAAGCCTGTTATTTTAAGATCATTTATTTTACAATATCAAAGGTTCATATTTTTTAAAAAACAATATCTCTGTAACACAGCTGGGTGTGTGTGCGTGCACGCGTATTCTTTTCTTAAAAATATTTTGATCTGCCAATTCTACCAGGAACCAGAGAGCCAGAACAGACATGATGCCCTCTAGAGGCTACAGAGAAGAGTAGCTCTACTCTTCCAGTCTATGGTTCCAGCCTGTGGCTGGAGATAGGTGATACTTTTTTAGTCTTAAAGGCGTATGACAGATACATTGCTCTTGGTGCTATGCACTCTTCATCACAGTCTTGCCTTTGGTAAGCAGTTTTGTATACTTTGGTAGTACTTCAAAAACTTGTAAAACCTGTTTGATCAGGGACTGTGGGAGAAAAGAACTGACTGAGAACATTACAGACAACAGTGGTTGACATCCTGAATAAATTTACATGCATAACATGTCCTTTTAATTTCAACAAGTCTTCCTCAAGTAAATTCAGTCAGGATACCAGCCAGTCTTTATTGTACTGCCTTCAATTCATTCCATAACAAATGGGATGGGGTGATTTTTCTTGGACAGAGATTTTCAAACGGTGGCACTGCAGGAACACAGGAATGATGGCAAGCTTTTCTAAAAGACATCTTGCCCACCACCACTGATCTTCCCATGCAATGTTCAGCTGCAGACGAGTATTATTGGGATTGTTATAGTGGGCACTCTGGCTTCACACATGGCACTGGAGAGGGCTAAACCGCTTGGCCTGTGCCCTGTATGAACTGAGGAAGCCCCCTGAATTCTTTGCAACCTGCAAGGATTCCATGCCAGATATTCAGAGGTTCGTTGGCAAAGAAATCACTCTGGAAAGAGTTTACTGAAAGTACAATCTGAAAATCACTGTTCTAGAATAACGTAGGAGGGAAATTTCTTACCAAAATGGGCACCCCAGTCAGCGTGTCATACAGAAAAACGATGGCACTGATGAGGTTGGTCATCTGCATGGAAGTCTTGGCAGATTCTGATCCATCCAGTGATGATCGCCTTTTGCCTCTGACATCCTCTACCACAATGGCTGGCACATTGAAGGCATTGTGTGCTGAAGAAGGGCAAGAAGAGGAGGTTTCTTCTGCTCTCTCGTGATGGCATCTGTGGTGCCTTCGGTGTGCCCACAAAGTCTGGTAGAAAGTGATGCCCACGCACACCAAGCCCATGACAATGCCCCCAAGGAGAAGCAGGCTGAAACATACACCAAAGCCCAGACCTATTTTGCTGACAATGAACTGGCAACCACTGGCATAATAACGCTCCCCATTGTTGTGCCAGCCAATAGATGGCAAAGTGGAGAGGATGAAGGACACCATCCAAATGCCCATCACTGCATGCAGGGCCTGCTTCTTGGCATTACTCAGACGATAGTTGACAGGCCATCTTACCATCCACATGCGATGGTAAGATAAGGAAGCCACAGTGAAGCATGTGGCCAGAGCCAATGTATAATAGGTGGAGACAAAGACTTTGCAAATGCTCTCGTTCCAATCGTAGTCAGACGATTCACGTCGCAACTGCACCACTGCATAGGTGGTGAGGGGCACGGCTGCCATGAGGATGTGTGTCCCTGCCAGGAAGCACAGCAGAAGCTCCAGGGGCTTGTGCTTCTGTTGCTTGGCTGTGATGCTCAAAATTATCCAGGAGTTGGCTAACAGGGCAAGGAGTCCACAAGCTAGCCACCATAGTGAGTTATTGTGCAGGGTAGACTTTGATAGGTCCTCTATAGTGCTGCTGCCTCCCCCACGATTCATTGTGCCGTCTCCTCCTTGGGCTCTGAGAACAGCGACGCAGGATTATGCCCAGGATCCCTCCAGAGGAACTGGTGGTTCCACCCTCATTGACTCCCAGCAGGAAACAGGAGAGAAATATAGAAGAAGCCTTTGGGAGACGCTGCCATGAGGAGGAGGAGGAGGATAGACTTGGTTGCTCTAGTCCTTGTTTTTTCTTCCTCCTTCCTCCTTCTCTCTCTTTCTGTTTTCTCCACTTGTATGCTTTTGTTTCATCCTCCTTTTTATTTTTGCTTCCTTCTGGTTCAACTTATATGCTTCTTTTTAAATTCATATTTTTTTTCCAGAAAAGTTCCTTTTGTACAAATGATATAAAAACTAGGGGAACAAAACAGAAAACAGCACTTCTATACCCTGTATGAGCCCTGTTTCTGTCTTTTAAGGTCATCTAATAGGGCCCTGCTTGCTCGCTCTCTATGGAAAATTAAGGAATTTGCAGTGAGAAGGAGGATTTTCACATCATAGTCCCAGAATTATGGAACAAGGTTCCAGAGGATGTTAGCCTATACATGTCCCTCCTGCACTGCTGCCAGCAGGGAGAGGGAAACTAGACCCATTAGTTTTTCAAGGTCTTTGGCTGGTAAATGTTGGGCTTGCTGTATTGCTAGTCTATGAAATTACTGATTTACTGCTGGCTTTAATTATGGTTGTTTGGGAGTTCTATGCTGTTGTTTTGGAGCATGTATGTATATTTATGCTACTGGGTTTTCTATCTTTAATGTAATGTTTAGTTTTCTAGATGTGCTTTAGACTGTTATAATTTGTTTTTGTTTTTAATTTTAAGCCGCCTCAAACATATGAAGAAGCAGGGTATACATTTATAAAATGAAGTATGCATTTTAAGAAAAACGGGGTGAAGAAGTGAGATAATCTTTCGTTACTGTCACCACCTCTGCTCCTGTTGATACCTTCCTTTTCCTCTTCCAAAATGTATCATTACCTTCTCTTAACACAGTCTCACTGCTTTGCCTCTCCTGGGTGAATACATGACACATGAAGGATTGGTCCTCAGGGGATGTAGGAGACGTGGGGTGGGAGCAGACTGAAAGTCCTGGTGCTCACAGGGCACAATGCACCAGGCTTCTGTCACGAGACACTTGAGCTGCAGATTTCTGCCCCCTGTCCTTGAGGAATGGTTTCAATACAAGTGAGGCCTCTCTTCAGTGCCTACGTGGCACCAACATCCTCCACTTTTCTACTAGGACTCCAGGTTCCCTGTGCCCCAGAACCTTCTCCTCCATTTTGGAATCTGCAGGAAGCCAATCAACAACTGCAGGAAGGATAAATCCTTTTCACAGAGTTCCTTGGCAACTCAAGGTTTAGTACTCACTGTAAAAAGAAAAGAGAAAACATAAGAAAATATCTCCAGCTCTTCCAGCCTCTTCCCCCCCACTCACAGAAATCATTCCAACTCAGAAGCCCACACAATGAGCGATTAGGAAAATGTGTAGCCCATTGTGCCACAGCACTGGATCGGCACAAGACGGAAGCATATGCAATGAATTTAACCACATGCCCCAGGAGGGTCCATGCTGGAGCAATATGATGGAAGGTGAAAGTTCTGCCTAGGGATGAAGGATGATCCTAGTTTCTAGCCTCCTGCAGCACAAGCTGGTGCCTCTCTACTTTTTTTCCTTGTTCTGATAATGCCCTTCTGCTACGCCCTGCTGTAAAAGGCATCCGAACCATGAGGCATGAGGCAGTGCCTACAGCAAAAGATTTTGTGGCCCATTTTATGGGTCATCACAGGTGGCAGCATAAGAAACTTGAAAGATCTGGCCCATGGGGCACCATTTCCCAGGAAATTCTCTTGTGCAAACCCCATTGACATGAATGGGAGCACAATTCCCATTCATGTTAATGGGTCATTGACAGGAGAACTTTCCTGGTGAATTGTGCCCCATGTTAATCCACAATTGTGCACGTGTATGTGTGTGCCATAATATGGATGTTTTGCCTTGGGCGCCAACATGTCTTGAAACCAAATCTGTATGCAGTATCCAATTTCTTTTCCAGTACTAGAACCCTGAATGTCAATGGTTTTCAAGCCATTGTTGGAAGGGTTCTCCATCCCCATCCAGTGCAAAAACAAAGGCTGTTCACATCCCTGCTTGTATCCCACAAAACTGACAGCATAGGACTTAGCCAACTCACTTAGGTCCTAAACTAGGGGTTTCCAACCTTGGGTCCCCAGATGTTGTTGGTTTACAACTCTGGGGACCCAAGGTTGAGAACCCCCTACCCTAAACAACAGGAACCTGGATTGTTCCAGACTACAGCTGCTCTTTCACCACTCCTCAATCGTGCCTCTGGACATGTCAGATCTAGCTAATGGAGCCTGGACCTAGGGGCCTTTGGAGCACCCCCCGCCCCCCGCTGCAAGTTAAACATCACCTCTCTGCACACACACTGTGACACACGCAGTATTTTTTAACACGTGGGTTCTTAAGGGCAGAAACAGCAACTGAACACTCAAGAATGTAATCATTGAAAACAGGTATATTTGCTAATGTAAATATGCATTAGCAGAAACATTTCAACACACAACTTGACATATTCCTATCCCACATATTTCTTTCCCCACTCCCCCACTCCATCTCTAAAGCACCTAGCACAGGTCACAATCACATTTGGCCACCTGGTGCAGTGCAACCAGCGGTGAACACACCACCCAGGACAGACTAAAGAGGATTTGGGGACATGCAGGGGCAGTAGAGGCCCTGGACTTCGGCCCCAAAGTCCAGGGGTAAGAGCGCCACTGGACATGCCGTTCCAATCTTGAGCTCTCACTTTGGTTCTGCTGTTGCTCCTCAACCCTGCTTCACATGCCCCCTCACATGCTCTTGCAGTCCTGAATGACTCACAGAGCTCTGTCAGTGACCCCACCACCACCACAATATCACTCACTGCAGTCCTGTCTCATTACATTCAGCTTGGTTGAAGAGCTTCCATCTGCCCTGACCCATGTCTCTTCATTTGGCCCATAGTCATGGACTTGGTTGTTCATTTTCCATAACTGGCCAAAAAGGATTCCTTATCTCTGGCTCTTCTCACTCACTACTAGCACTTGCAGCCTGTTGGAATTGTTTCAAAGTAAAGACCACCAGGACAACTGAATATTGGCAGGGAGGTGGGAGATGTTCTTAGAAATACTGACAAGCTTGACCTTTATTATTTCAGTGCTATTCTGTTCCCTCTGTAATGACGGTAAACGCCATTGGTGGTAATCCTTTTCACAGCCCCTCCACAGACCTGTGAATGCACATAAATTCTCAGAAACACATCACCAACAACCTCATGATCAACAGTGTCAAAGGCAGATGAAAGGCCCACTGTCTTAGATCTGTCTTGCCAATTCTGCTCACTAGCCTTGCCTGGAATCTTCCCTGACTCCTGTCCTGACGGAGGGTTTTCTGTATAGAGACAGTAGTTTGTCAAAAGGCTGCAGGTGGTCTGATAAAACCATTGCTGCCTGCAGTACAGGCACTCATTTTCATTCCTGTCCTGCAAAGATTCCTGGCTAACCAACTTTTGATCACAGGTTTTTGTAGTATTCCATCATCATACTACATCCAGGCCTCTAAAATATTATGGTCTATATGCAGCCTGAGTGTCCAGTGTACTGGTTCAATGTACCTATCACTCACAAGCTACACAAGGACATGCTGGTCCCCTCTTAGTCCAAATGGTATACTGGGGTCTGGTCGGATCAGCACAATTCAAAAGAGCAATGATTGTGCTAAATGCCACACTACTCTTTCTTGCAGTACCTTTCCTACAACTTCTGGTCAAGCCCCACAAAACCCAGACCAAGGTGGGTAAGCTGCTATCCAGATAAACCCTAATTCTGCTGCCTTTTGTACCCTGGGATGTGGGCCTGCATGGTGCCTGATTCTCAGCAAGCCTTCTGCTGGCAGATCCCCACCCCACCCCACGCTTCCTGTAAAATGCCACCTCCCACCATCCTAACCATCTTTCCAGATGGGAAGTTCTGTCTGAACACTAGGGAAACAAGTTAACTCACGGGCTCGTGACTGCAAGAGCAGAAGCAGAAGAGAGAGGGAGAGAAAGGACAAAGAACAAGATGACCCAGACAGAGAAACAGAACAAAACGCTGTGAGGCTGAGTGATGAAGAAGGAAGCCCAGTGGAGATAGGCCAGAGGCCCTGATGCTGTTTCCCAGGGCTCAGGAGAAAGGAAGACATAATAAAGTCTGTGAAAGTGGGGGGGGGAGGCAGGGTTGGTCCCACAAACCCCACCCCCATCCTGGCCCCATAACATCTTAGCCTTTGGTCCTCCACTTAAGCAGACTGCAGCTGGCAAAGGCCTCAAAGGAGTTGCCATGGTTATTGCTGATGGGTATAAGCCTGGGGTGAGGGAGGTGGGGAAGGGAGACAGTAAGAGCTGTGAGGGAGGGGGAGCGTCACGGGCTTCTCTTGCCCTTGCAGAGTCGAGGGAAAAGGGGACGAAAGGAGAGCGTGAGAGGCAGCCAAGCCAGCCGAGGGGGTGGTCTGTGATCACACCACTGGCACCCGTTCGCCCACAGGGAGGGAGACCCGGGGAAGGTGGACTTTGTGGCGGGGCCAGACCCTTGCAGCAGGCAGGCTCCTCAGTGGAGGCTCCGTCTGGAGGGAAAGGGAAGGCAGGCTTTCCGGCCGAGGTCAGGGACTGCCCAGTTTCTTATGAAGGTGGGCAGGCAGCGCCGGGAGAGAGGAGAGCAGGCAGTCTCCTCAAGGCGCGAAAAGGCGCAAAGGCGAGCAGGGGGCGACTGAGGCGCCATGGACGGCCATGCGCGCCAAGGCCACCACCGCTGCCAACAGCCCCTGGCCTCGGCGGCCCCCGAAGGGAGGCAGGCGAGCGAGGGGACCCATCTTACCTCTCGCCGCGGCTGCTGCTGCTGCCATGGCGACCCGAGCATCCTTTCCTGCCGCCGCCGCCGCCGGGTGCGTGCGTGTCTGGCTGCGGGAGCGGCCCCCTCGCTTGCTCTCCTCGCCGCTTGCTGCTGCTGCTGCTGCTACCCACATGCCACTCAGAAGCGGCGGCGAGGAGTAGCCAGCAGCAGCCGGAGTGGAGGAAGACGGGCAGGGCGCGGGAGAGGCGAGGCAGCGGGCGGAGCGCGCGCCCAGCTGGGCAGCTCCTCTGGCCAAGAAGGCGCGAGGCGAAAGGGCACCCACCCACCGGTGGCGGCGGGCTTTAATGGCTGCGGCGGCGGCGGCCCCAGCCCGGCTGCTCTTGCTGCTGCTGCTGGTGGTGGTGGTGCGCGCCCGTGTGTCCCGCTCGCGTCCCTCCCTCCCCGCCTGCCTCCGTCTCCCCGAGGGAGGGGGCAGCATGATTACCGCTCTGGGCTTCTCGGGGATTTGCGTCTCTCCGGAGGAGGGGGAGGGGGAGGAGACACGCACGGTCCATGCATGCGTGGTGCTGGAAGCCGTGTGGCGCGGCTTATGCTACCCCGCGCTTGCTTGCTTGCTTGCTTGCTTGCGGGGAGAAAAGGCGGGCGGCTGCTTGCTGCGGGCTGGCCGGCTAACAGGTGTGCCTGTGGGGGTTGTCGCTGCCGTCGCGGGGAGACGGCACGGCAGAGAGAGAGAGAGAGAGAGAGAGGGAGGGCCACTGGGACGGGCTGGGGGCAGCAGACCGGCGATGGATGCATGCTGCGTGCGTAGATGAAGGGGGAATGGTCAGGCTGTGAGGGATATTTGAACTGATCGTTAGGGTTTAAATGACTTTTATGGGAATTTGATCTTTTGTAAACCTCCTTGAGATGCTGTGTGAAAGGCGGTATAAAAACGGAACAACAAACAAACGTGTTGGACCAGAGAAGCTCAATTTAGGGACCTAAGGGGGTAAATCTTGAACACGTGATGTGTTGTTGTGTGTGCAGGTGCTGCTTTCTAGTTACACACCTGAGATGATGCAAATATACACTAAAAATAAATATATGCGTGACACCTTATATTTTCCTCTCTGGGGAGAAAAGCAACTTAGGGAAGGCAATTTTGTCTGGGAAACTGGCCCATGGTGAAAGTGGCAGTCAGGGGCGTAGCTAGGGGAGAGGGGGCCCCGTGTTCAGCACTCTCTCGGGCGGCCCCCCAGAGTGAGGGAGACAATGAAGAAAATAGGGAGGGATGGAGCTGGAGGGCCCTCAGGAGCTGGGGGGCCGTGTTCTTTGAACCCTTTCATTCAATTATAGCTACGCCCCTGGTGGCAGTAGTAGGCACTCAGTTCTGTCACTGTTGCCATGATCCGCACTCCCCACCACCTCAGCATTTTGGTTTTTAACTGTTGAACCGCCTCCCACATAGAAACCTGACAAAAAGGTGTTTACAAAATGTGTATATAGTACTTACATTTATATACCGCTCTATAGCCAGAGCTCTCTAAGAGAGAGAGCTCTTACAATGATTTTTAGCATATTGCCCCCAACATTCTGGGTACTAATTTTACCGACCTCAGAAGGATGGGAGGCTGAGTCAACCTTGAGCCCCTGGTCAGGATTGAACTTGTAACCTTCTGGTTGCAGGGCGACAGTTTTACCACTGCGCCACCAGGGGCTCTACAGGTGAAACTCGGAAAATTAAAATATCGTGCAAAAGTCCATTAATTTCAGTAATGCAAATTAAAAGGTGAAACTGATATATGAGACAGACACATTACATGCAAAGCGAGATAAGTCAAGCCTTAATTTGTTATCATTGTGATGATCATGGCGTACAGCTCATGAAAACCCCAAATCCACAATCCCAGAAAATTAGAATATTACATGGAACCAAGAAGACAAGGATTGTAGAATAGAACAATATCGGACCTCTGAAAAGTATACAGTGTACTGTGCTTGATTGGCCAGCAAACTCGCCTGACCTGACCCCATAGAGAATCTATGGGGCATTGCCAAGTGAAGGATAAGAGACATGAGACCAAACAATGCAGAATTGCTGAAGGCCGCTAATGAAGCATCCTGGTCTTCCATAATACCTCATCAGTGCCACAGGCTGATAGCATCCATGCCACGCCGCATTGAGGCAGTAGTTGCTGCAAAAGGGGCCCAAACCAAGTACTGAATACATATGCATGCTTATACTTTTCAGAGGTCCGATATTGTTCTATTCTACAATCCTTGTCTTCTTGGTTCCATGTAATATTCTAATTTTCTGAGATTGTGGATTTGGGGTTTTCATGAGCTGTACGCCATGATCATCACAATGATAACAAATTAAGGCTTGACTTATCTCGCTTTGCATGTAATGTGTCTGTCTCATATATCAGTTTCACCTTTTAATTTGCATTACTGAAATTAATGGACTTTTGCATGATATTCTAATTTTCCGAGTTTCACCTGTATATCATGCAAATATATTTCTTGGGGAGACAGGACTGACTGCTGCAGTTTCCTATTGGATGTACACTGGAAGGCCGGCCTGGTTTTGCCACAGCAGGGAAATGACTTGACTATCAAGCCAGAGGTTGCCGGTTCGAATCCATGCTGGTATGTTTCCCAGACTATGGGAAACACCTATATCGGGCAACAGCGATAGAGGAAAATGCTGAAAGGCATCATCTCATACTGCATGGTTGATGGCAATGGTATACCCCTCCTGTATTCTACCAAAGACAACCTCTGTGGTTGCCAGGAGTCAACACCGACTCCACAGCACAACTTTACCTTTAATGTGTGAAAAGGCCCTTGCATGTGTAAGGTTGGCATAGGAACATAGGATGCTGCCATATACTGAGTCAGATCTTAGGTCCATCTAGCTCAGTATTGTCTACAGGTTCTGCAGTCTGAATGAATATGGTCTCGGCTATTCCCTCACTGAGGGGGGAAAAAGCTCTTTGACCCATCCTGTAATGATAGAAGAGGTCAGAGCAGTTATCACAGCAGGAAAGAACACATCGGCCCCGGGGCCTGATGGTCTGACATGGCCTTCCTATAAGTTTTATGCAGACCAGCTACTACCGGTCTTAGTAAAATTATTTAATTTTGTCCTGGAAAATGGGCGTTTAAATAGGTCTTTTGGGGATGGCCTCTTAATTCCCCCCCCCCAAGAAAGGTGACACCACTTTACCACAAAACTGGAGACTGATAACCCTCACAAATATCGATTACAGCATCTTTGCCAAAATCCTAAATAATAGATTGGCAAAAGTGGCCCCTAAATTGGTCCACAGCTTGCAGACAAGCGCCATCTTGGGAAGAAAGATGACAGACTCGTGTCTGCTGAGAGAACCTTTTTACTCTACACAGAATGAAAGTTGGAAAGCTCACCTCCTCTTATTGGATCAAGTTAAGGCCTTTGACAAAGTGAACCACAATTACCTGTGGACATTGTTGAAAGCTAAAGGTATACCACCCCTCTTCGTTACTTGGATACAGCTGCTCTATGCGAATGCAAAGGTGACACCGCAGATTAATGGATGGCGGGGCGACCCGATCACTTTGCATTCGGGTGTCCACCAAGGATGCCCACTGAGCCCATTACTTTATGTTTTTGCCCTGGATCCAATCCTGATCAGGATCCAGAGAGAACCCTATCTGCGAGGACTCTCAGTATCTATCCCTCTGCCCTGCGAGATCTTCCCGAGAGGGAGGAGGAGGGAGAGTGATGAGAGATAGCCGAACCACCTGTCCACTCAGAACCGCATTCTGAGTTTAGGGTAAAATTTGTAGCTCATGCCAATGATGTTACATTACTGTTATTGGATGAAAATGAAATCTCTGTAATACTAGACCTCTTCTGGGAACATGGCAAGATCTCGGGCTCAGAATTAAATGCTGACAAAAGTGTATTTGTTGAAATGGATCCCGGACGCCAGCAACTCTTGTGCCTACCCATCTCTGAATGTAAAAGCAAAGGGGCCCCAGAGTCCAAACTGAAGTGGGTAGATACAGTAAATATTTTGGGGATTGAATATAGGATTAAGGAAAAAATGGGGGGGGGGAATTGGACAGATTGGGAAGAAAAAGTAATGCTTAAAATCACCATGTGGAAAAAATGGAACCTTGCCATGTACCAGAAAGCAGTTTACATCTGGACTTACCTGATACCCCTGGTGCACAACCTTGGCAGTAGTCTATCTTCCCCTGCTTGATCTCCTTCGGAGAGTTGAAAGCCAGATCTTCCATCTAGTATGGCACACAGCGTCCTTCCCTTTGGCCCGTGTGGTAGCATTTAAGGAGGTTGAGCGGGGAGGCCTAGCCCTACCTGCCCTGCAACCCTATTTTGTAATTGAATTCATGTCCTACAAATTTGGAAACTGGATTTTTGTGAATGTCCATAATATGTCCAACCTCCTGCAAAAAACCTGGGTTTCGCTTTCCGCTCTGTGTTGGCGAAAGTCAGCATGGGACATAGCATGGTGGGGGGTAGGATCTTTCAACGGTAATATCACACAAGTATTAAAAAGAGAACACCCAGACTACATGAGAGATTTGTTATTCACACTTAAAAAATGAAAGGTTGAAACAGATCTATTTAAAGGATCCTCCTCAGTTAAGCAGCTAAGGAAAACAATTTATGGAAAGATTCTAGAAGTGGGTTTTTAAAAACCTGATTTAGAACGTAAATGCTACAAACACCGCACTTCACAGTACTTGTTGCAACCTGATCACCATATCACTCTCTTTAAGGAGAAAAAGGTCCCTTTCCATTAATGGGGAACGAGGTGGCGTTTATACCACCAAGTACTACCGCTTAATGTTGCTAAGCCATGGCTCCCAGAAGACCAGCAAGAGTGTCCTAAAATCACCTGCAAAGAGAAAGCTAGTGAGCTAGGCAAAACATTCAGGGAAACCCATTCACATTTCTTAAAAGAGTGTGTGGTAGCCAAAAGAATGTGGCAGGGAGTAAGCAAGTTGTTAGAGTGGCCTGATTTGGAAAAACAGACTTGGGAAGAACTAACCTCGGGTTTGAGCGACAGAACCTCTTTTCGAGGTCCCAGAAAGAAACCTTCAAGGAAACGGGACAGAACAGGTGCCCTCATACTAGGGAATTTGAATGTTCCCCTCCTCGTAATCAGGTCAGTAAACTTGTACTGTATGTCATTGATGCAATGCTCCTGCATAGGAATAGGGAGGGAAGACGCCACCGAGAGGTTCACGTGGATAAGACAGTAAATCTCTTCTGGAACAGTTTGCATGGTTATGTGCAAAAAGACAAGAATATCTCTTCTAAACAGCAATGGGACAAATTATGGAAATGGACGTTGGACGTAACCCGCCCCCCCCATTACCTGATGTGCCTTGTAATCCCTCATCCCCGAGTTACAGTACTGCCTGCTTATACTTTATAACCCTGTGGGTCTCCAAATCCTTGTGTGTAAATCTTTGTAGATATATGATGTACAAACAACCACTTTGTATATAATTGTGCTTTGGTATCGTACTGTATGCTTTGGCAGTTTGTTGGTTTAATAAAAAAAATCTTGTCCTATAAAAAAAAAAATCTTGTCCTATCTTGGAGATGCCAGGAAAGGAACTTGAACCTAGATGCTCTTCCCAAACCAGTTCCATCCCCTGAGGGGAATATCTTACAGTGCTCACACTTCTAGTCTCCCATTCATATGCAACTAGGGCAGACCCTGCTTAGCTAAGGGGACAAGTCAGGCTCACTACCACAAGACCAGCTCCCCTGGCACGGCTGTTTGTTGATTGGGAGAGCTCCCATACCTTATTGTTGCCTAAAGGGAGAAAGTTAGCACTTGAAGCCTTTCCCCGTATTCAGGTGCAATGGTGGGGGAAATGTCATCTGTTAAACTACAGCCTGCCAGACAACTGTTCAAGGCTCAGTCTTGCCACAAAAAATGCTGGTAACCCTATGGGCATGTTTTATAACATGCCCTAGCTGGCAGGGTTGGTCTTGGAGGTGTCGTTCGGTTCCACTAGGCTTATGTTCTTGGGGGACTTTAATGTCCACGCTGAGGCCCTCCAGTAGGAGCAACTCAGCACTTCATGGCCACCATGACAACCATGGGCCTGTCTTAATTAATATCGGGTCCTACTCACATGGTGGGACATACGCTGGATCTGGTTATTGCTAACCAGGAACTGAATGATCTGCAGGTGCGGGAGTTTCATATAACTCCTTTGTCATCGACAGATCATCATCTGGTGGGGTTTAGTTTGACTGCTTTGACCAACCTCTGCAGGGGTGATGGACCAATTAGAATGGTCTGACCCCAAAGCCTTATGGATCTGCTTGGCTTCCAGACAACCTTGGGGAGTTTCCAGTTTCTAGAACTGGTGACTCTGTTGAGGCTCTGGTGAATCTCTGGACTATGGAGACAACCCTGTCTACTGACATAGTTGTTCGTAAACGCCCTGTCCGGCTTGGTGGAGCCTGTTCCATTCCTTGGTTCTACTTGGAGCTTAGGGCAAAGAAACAATTTGGATGATGGCTAGAGTGACGCTGGAGGAAGACCCATAATTAATCTGACCAAACACGGGCTGGAGCCCATTTTATGGACTACTCCATGGCAGTGGGGGCAGCAAATAAATGTTTTTTCTCTGCCTGCATTGTGTCTACCCAGTGAAGCTGTTTCATGTGGCAAAGTAACTGCTTCACACAAGCTCCCGTGTGACGGGGGAAGAACCATCAGCAGCAATCTGTGACCAGTTTGCTTGTCACTTCACAGATAAAGTCGCTCACATCTGTGCTGATTTGGACTCCAGGATTTTGGCAGTTCTAGGAGACATACCTCGGCAACCATCTGATCCAATTGTGCATTCTTTTCAGTTAATGCAGCCTGAGGAAGTGGACAAGATCCTAGGCAGTGTGTGGGCAACATCATGTACTCTGGATCTTGGCCTTCCTGGCTAGTAAAATGGCCTGCATGGCACACCAGGGAAGGAACAGTAGGGGGCTGAAGCCAAGATGCCATCGAGCCTTAAGCATATGGTGGTAAGACCAATATTTTTAAAAACCCTCCCTAGATTCCACCGACCTTGATAACTATCAACCTGTTTCAAATCTCCCCTTTTAAAGCAAGGTGATAGAGTGTGTGGTGTCTGTGCAGCTGCAAAGGGTCTTGGATGATGCAGATTATCTAAACCCTTTTCAGTATGACTTTCTCCCTGGGTTTGGGACTGAAACTGCCTTGGTTGCCCTGGTAGACAACCTGCGCTGGGCTGGTAGACAACCTGCGCTGGGAACTAGATGGGGGAGTGCATCACTTTTTATTCTGCTGGACCTCTCAGCAGCATTCGATACTATCGACCATGGTATCCTTCTGGACCGCCTCTCTGGTATAGGGATCAGGGTGGTACTTTGGGGTGGTTCTGGTCCTTTCATGGGGAGTGGCAGGCATGGAGGCTGTCGAATGGCAGCTGGGTCTGGCCCCGCCCGGTGGCCCCTCTAGAGCTTGAGGCCACACTCCTTTTCATGTGATGTCACACACAAAGGGGGTGTGGCCTCAAGTTCCGGAGAGCCTGAGCAAGCTCTCCCCTATCATTTCAGGCAGCATTTGCTGCCTGACATCTATATTCGCTGGAGGGAGAGAAAGGGAAATAAAAGGCTGTAAAGGGACAGGGGAGAGCTTGCTCGGGGCTCTCTGGAGCCCAGCCTAGGTTGGCGGGGTGAGTTCTCTCGGGGCTTTTCCGGAGCCCAAGACATGCTCCTCTGTGGGCTTCAGTGGCCCTTTCCATTGGCGGCCCGGGTTCTTGGAACCTGTTTGCACAATGGTGGCTCCACCCCTGGAGAGAGGTTTCAGAAGCTGGTGCTGGGGGACCTTTGCTCGACTCATTGGCCTCTGGCCTCTGGGGTTCCGCAAGGCTCGGTATTGTCCCCCATGCTGTTTAACGTCTACATGAAACTGCTGTAGATTTCATCTAGAGGTCATCAGGAGGGTTGGACTGAAGTGTCATCAATATGCAGATGACACTCAGCTCCATCTTTCCCTGACATCAGATTCTAGGGAAGCAGTGGATGTACTGAACCGGGGGCTGGAGGTGGTCCTGGGCTGGATGTGGACTAGCAAACTGAGGTTATCTAGACAAGATGGAGGTGCTGCTGGTCAGTAGAAAAGCCAGTTGGGATAGGGTGATTCAATCAGCTCTGGATGGGGTTGTGCTCCCCTCGAAGGAGCCAGTGTACAGCTTAGGGATGTTGCTGGATCCGGCTCTGCTTTTGGATGCTCAGATGGAGGCGGTGTTCAGGGGTGCCTTTGCACTGCTTCGGCTAGTGCACCAGCTGTGTCCCTTTCTTGGGAAAGCAGTTCTGGCCACGGTTATCCATGCCTTAGTCATGTTGTGGCTGGATTACTGCAGTGCACTTTAAGTGAGGCTGCCCTTGAAGAATATTCAGAAACTTCAGTTGTTGCAGAATGCAGCTTCAAGAGCTCTCTCTGGAACTGCTCGCTTGGAGCATATTACACATATTTTGAAAGAGCTGCACTGGCTGCCAATTTGTTTCTGGATCCAATTCAGCAACAACAACAACTATTTATACACCGCTTTTCAACAAAAATTTCCAAAGTGGTTTACATAGAGAAATAATAAATAAGCCGGCTCCCTGTCCCCAAAGGGCTCACAATATAAAAAGAAACATAAGATAGACACCATCAGCAGTCACTGGAGATACTGTGCTGGAGCTGGATAGGGCCAGTTGCTCTCCCCCTGCTAATAGAATCACCATGTTAAAAAGGTCCCTCTTTGCCCAGTTAGCAGGGGTCGATAATTCAAGGTGCTGATAATTATCTTTAAAGCCTTTAATGGTTTGGGCCCAGGGTACCTGAAAGATGGTCTGCTCCCAAGGGTTTCTGCTCACCCAGCAAGGAAGGGCCTTCTCTGTTGTTGCCCCCAGGCTCTGGAATGCTCTCCTAGTGGATGTCCACTCTTTGACATCTGTGGCTGCTTTTAAAAAACAGCTGAAGACCTTTTTATTTGTTCAGGCTTTTACCCCTTAGGGGCTACCAGGTCTCTCAGCTCTCCTGATTCTTTTTTTTTTTTTAAATGGTCGTTGTTTTGGGTGTGTGTGTGTGTGTGTGTGTGTGTGTGTGTGTTCTATGGGTTTTACTGTTTAACTGATTTTAAGATTTTAACTGTGATTTTTATGGAGTTGTATTATATTTTAAATTACCCCTCTCTCTCTTTTATTGAACTATTTGTCTCTGCCCAGAGTCAAGCTTGTGATAGACTCATATTCTGTCCTCGTGCACTTGTTGTTAAAATCTGTGGCCACTGGCGATATGATGTACAGTACACTTACCAGAAGTGTCTGGTATGACTTCCAGAGCTCCTGTTTCAAACACAGAAGCCACAGCACTGCGGCAGAAAACAGGTGCGAGGAGAAACTTAAGTATGTCGTACACTGCTCTGTGCTTCTTGGAGGAAGAGCGGGATATAAATGTAAATAATAATAATAAAGGTGGAAGTGTCAGAGGTACACATAGGCAATTTTGGAGCCTGGACCTAAAGGCCTTTGGAGGCTCCCCTCCTCTGCAAATTAAGCATCATTATACTCTGCTGGGTGCCCACACCACCCAGGACAGACGAAAGAAGATTTGGGGGGGTCCAGGGGCTGTGGAGGCCCTGGACTTCAGCCCCAACATCCAGGGGTAAGAGCGCTTCTGCAAAGTGTTATCAGCAAGCATTACCACACTTTCTCCATTGGCAACAATGCAAAGAACTGCAGTAACGCAGGCAGCACCACCACCCATTCCCTACAGCGGCACTGCTGTTTCCATGTCTGCAGCAGCAGCTCCACAAGTTCTACTGGAGAAGTGGGCCCTGCACATCATGATGGCGATGAAAAGTTTGTATCCCTTTCCCCGGTCCCATCATTAATCCAGTGCTCTGAATGACTCTTTTCTTAAAACTAGGAAGACTGAGTTGAGAGGCAGGGAAAGAAAGTGTGGAGGATGGTAGCTAGATAATGGGTGTCAAAAAGAGGAGTAATTTGTGCTTGGTGACTAAATGAAATAATGCCACCTGAGTTGAAAGATCTGCACAGGTCAGATCTGGACCTTCCTTCTGCATGCCAAAGCCCCTAGCCATTTGCCTCGCATCAGGAGGAAGGAAGGATGGCACTAATATGTTGTTATGGATGCTTGGTGATCATCCTTTCTTAGTCTGGTGGCTTGCTGATATTCCAGGAGGATTGTTGGCTATCCTTACCACACTTTAAAAACAGGAGATGGAAAATAGGAAATAGTTGGAAATCACCAGCTTTGGAATGTAATACCTAGCAAAGTATGGGAAGGTGACACTCTAGCCCCCTAGTTGGAGGAGGCAGAGGGAACTGTTTGGACCCAGATTTCCAGCTTACAGGTGAAACTCGGAAAATTAGAATATCGTGTAAAAGTCCATTAATTTCAGTAATGCAAATTAAAAGGTGAAACTGATAAATGAGACAGACGCATTACATACAAAGCGAGATAAGTCAAGCCTTAATTTGTTATAATTGTGATGATCATGGCGTACAGCTCATGAAAACCCCAAATCCACAATCGCAGAAAATTAGAATATTACATGGAACCAAGAAGACAAGGATTGAAGAATAGAACAATATCAGACCTCTGAAAAGTATACAGTGTACTGTGCTTGATTGGCCAGCAAACTCGCCTGACCTGACCCCATAGAGAATCTATGGGGCATTGCCAAGAGAAGGATGAGAGACATGAGACCAAACAATGCAGAATTGCTGAAGGCTGCTAATGAAGCATCCTGGTCTTCCATAATACCTCATCAGTGCCACAGGCTGATAGCATCCATGCCACGCCGCATTGAGGCAGTAATTGCTGCAAAAGGGGCCCAAACCAAGTACTGAATACATATGCATGCTTATACTTTTCAGAGGTCCGATATTGTTCTCTTCTACAATCCTTGTCTTCTTGGTTCCATGTAATATTCTAATTTTCTGAGATTGTGGATTTGGGGTTTTCATGAGCTGTACGCCATGATCATCACAATTATAACAAATTAAGGCTTGACTTTTCTCGCTTTGCATGTAATGCGTCTGTCTCATATATCAGTTTCACCTTTTAATTTGCATTACTGAAATTAATGGACTTTTACACGATATTCTAATTTTCCGAGTTTCACCTGTAAATAGAGGCAGAGTAGAGAGCAGTGAGTTGGCTAGAGGTGCAGTTGCTCTCTTTGGGGACCTGATGCAGGATGATGGCTGCACTGCTTGCTCGTAGGAGTGTATTTATTTCTACAACTGATGGGCAAACTCTTCCAGGCTCAGTTAGGGCTGTCTTAAAGTAAGCCAAGGCAATTCACCCCTCAAAAAAGAGGAAGGAATCCGCTTTTTCTGAACCAATCAGAGCTCATTTAGTTAGATCCTGTCATGTCCCTCCCTGATCCTTACCTCACCGCACCCCTTGAGCCTTCCTCCACCCACACCCCCTACAAGCCCTCTCTTTCCACCTAATTAGGAACTTCCAGCCCCCTTCCAGGGTGCCCCAGGTCCCTCCCACCTGTTTTCCTGATTGCTGAGATCAGCAGTGGCAGCAACTGTCTCTATCCTTCCCCCACTCCAGCAGCTTCTGTTCTGCATGGCATCATGCCTGGTCGAAGTTGATCTGAGAAATACAGTTTTCCTAAGAAGTTCTGTGACTGTCAGCAGCTCGTGGGAATTTCCCAGTCTGGTCTACTTGTGCCAGTTGCAATGCATAACAGTAGACCATGGTGTTTTCCAGATTAGCAGCTCAACAGCGGCAAAATGCTTCTGTTCAGGCAAATCCCATTCAGAAAGGCAAAGTGCCCAGCAAGGGGGAGCAGTCTCGCGAAAACTAACAACCCGAAAAAAGAGCAACTTTATAACGCCAGAAATACGACATCATAGCACTATATTGCATTATTGAATGTATTATTGATTAAATTCAAAACGAGGCTTTGGAAATACGAACGGCACCCTGCTGTCAGCGTAGGGACTGCGGTGTCACAACACAGAAAGTGTGGAAGCAAACTTCAGAGATACGGTGTTACCCCGTTGTAGGGTCTAATCTGGAAAGCGCCCAAGTGAAGAAGGCAGGGGGAGAGACCTCCATCCTTTCCTCCCTTCCACTTACTACCATTACTGAAGCAGCAGTAGCACAAAGGTCAGTAAGTAGGTGGCAAGGAGAAGGGAAGGGGCTTGGCGGATTCTGCATGGGTGGGTAGAAGGAAAGGGGTTTGGGGGTCACTTGGTAGTGACAAAGAGAAGAAGTGGAATTCTTTTACATTCAAGCTGGAGAAGAATAAGGGGATCACATCACAATGCGCTGTGTCTCATACATGAGCTCCCGAGGTTCATATTTCTAGTATGAGTTTCGGTGACATCTCTAGCCTCCACTGTGTTTGTATATATTTATACAAGGGACATATTCATGGCAACAAAAAGGGATTTTGAAGGGAGGGGGGAGCGGGATGAGGAGTGAAAATTGCCTCCCCACTTCACTTCCCGTTGCCAGATTTGGCTTATTTTAAGCCAAATTCTGGGTTACGGCCCATTCAGAGGCGTATCTAGGGAAAATAGCGCCTAGGGCAAGCACTGAAATTGCGCCGCCTGTCCAAATATCTGACACCCATCTTTCAGATAACTTTATTATTATATCAGCTAAAAAATACAAGTCAAGCTCATTAATCTTTTAATACTGCAAAAACTATTTAGCAGTGGTCATAGCCAGACCAAAAAATGCTAGAAAACTACACATTTCAGTATGCTGGGGCTCATGAAATACCCAAATACTATGTGGAGGTGAACTTGGAAAACTAAATGGAAGTGCCTGTCTAATTCTCTACTATGCATTGTAGCATCACTATTACATAAGTTTTAAAAATCAATGGAGAATTTGGCTTTCCCCAGATACTCTGAAAATAATTAAAGGATATGCAGAGTAAATTGTGTCACTGCTTGGAATATATTCTAGTATTTCAGAAAGACAGTTAAAATGAGAGAAGGAGAGCAAGAAAGTCCCAGTGGGCCTTAATACTAAGGATTTCACACTGATTCAAAGACAAACTCACCATTAATAGCCATATTATTAAGATATCACATTTAACTCACTTATCACAAGTTGTTGTTGTTTCCCTTCTTTTTCTTGTATTTTTGCTGGCCTTGGGGCTGAAATAAACAAATACATACATACATACATGCATACATACATACATACATACACACTTATCACAAGAAGCAAAGTAAGAACAAATGAATACAACCCTAGATCATAAGCTTCAGCTCAGTATTCACAAGCCCTGATTCTCTGTACATAGTGCCAAACTGAATATGTGTACAGTGACTTATATTATATTAAATTTTAAAAATATTTTTTACCTGTAGCCCCTTCGGGGCGCTTTC